>NC_060272.1:6030610-6035000 GCF_021613505.1 Equus quagga
AGTACCTCCGATACAGGTAGTACCTCCGATACAGGTAGTACCTCCGATACAGGTAGTACCTCCGATACAGGTAGTGGCCAGCTCACCACTCGTCCTTCTTCCAGGGTTCAGATCTTGGGCCAATGCTGCTTCTCCAACACAAGTTCTACATTTGCCTGATGCTAGCTGTTTCTCGTTCTCTGAAGATGTACCACTTTAGATCAACACTCATTGATTAAAGAGAAACTTTGAGAACAATCTACAATTAGGAACGTTTGATTTTTGTTTTTTCCTTTGTGTTAACCTAGGACAGAGCCAGTTAGGCGAAGCCAAGCGACAGAGGATTTGTGGTGCATCTTATAGCCCAATCACAGAGCATGAAGCTTCTGATCGCCGGTCAGAGGTGTTACTGAAACCGCTTCCTTGAAATGAAGTTGCTTAAGGAACTTTCACTCCAAATCCCTTTCCTGCTCATAAGGGGAAAAGTCTCTAAATAAGACACAGTTCTCTTTTTTAATGATAAGTGCCAATATTTTGAAATGGACTTCCATAGCATTTCTTTCATACATGAAGCTAGGATAAATGAAGAATGCCTCTGATCACTGAAAACATTTATTAAAAGGTAGTAATAAAGTTCAATACACAAACACAAGGGCTGTGGTGGAAGTACTTTGCATGTTTATATATCAGTGATCATTTTCATGAATCCCTCTGGATGACATGCTCATAAAATCCAGACCTCCCACTGCCAGCCACAGCTTCCCTGACATCCATGACAACAGCACAAGAACTTCCAAAAGACTCTGGGAGTCTGGTTGGACTTTAGCTCAGGGGGTGCTACTTTACATTGAAGCTGTGCTGATTCGAAAATGCTCGGGTCTTTCAGGGTCAGCAGTAAATTCACAAAAAACAACTGCTTCACAGGAGTAACCAGAGATGTGGTGTTTAACAGTAGGAGCAAGGAAATTAATGGCCGTAGTGCTATTGTCCCTGAGGGTCTTGGGATAAAAGTGCACTTTTCAGTGCTCATCCAAGCGTCCTGGTCTAAATTACAGGGAGGTATTTCCTAAACGAATATCCTCATGTATAGTGGTTAGGCATGGGTCAAAGGCGCTCTCTCTCATATGGAAAACTTTTTAGATCTACATGGCAAGGTTGTGCATACTCTGAGACTACGGAGATGCTCAGACTTCTTCTTAGGCCTGTTCCCATCTTAGGCTGGAGAGCATGAGCAGAGAATCCAAAGATCTGCGTTCTAATTGCAGATGCCACTGATTAGCTATATCCTTAAGTCTGTCACACCTCTGGGCTTCTGTTTCTCCATAAATATAATGTGGATAATAATGTCTATATCCATCCCAAGTCATGGAGTTTAAATAAAGTTCAATGTAAATGACAATCGAAATTGCTTTGATATGCAAATCGTATTTACTTTCAACTGAACAACAAAGGCCCTTGAAGACATCCTTGTGTAGAGACAAGTTGGCTTGCTTTTGAATGAATGCCAGTTGAGCCTGCTTCATAAAATGTGGCACCTTCAAGACTTTCCACAGCCATCTACTTTAAGCCTGTTGTGTGTCTCAGGTTTTACTAAGATGAAGGACACGTTGCATAACTCATATTGTGATGCTCAAAAATCCCCACAGAGAATTTCTCCTCACCAAAGGCCACCTGGCTGACCCCACCCTGGGGTCCCCCACACCAGCCCCTTTTCCTTCCTGCCCTCAGCTCTGCTCTATTCTGCCTCATCCCATGTTTTCCCATCCAATGCAGAGCGGTACCTTCTCTCTAACCCAAGTGCCAGATAACGGAGAAGCCCTGGAGAACCAGATCGAAAACAAGCTAATCAAAGGATTCACCCAACCAACAATGGTCTCAGCTGCTTAGAAAGTAAGACTTTTTCCACATGGTCATAAGTTTAAAAGCAGCAAGTTGAAGACGTAATTCTATTGTCTCAGTTTCTAGCTAGAAGGTCTTTATTCTTTAGATGGTTTTGCTAACAGTTCACAGATGAATGAAAAACATCTTTTTTTCCTTTTTTCATTTCTCAAGCATTCATGTAGCATCACAATGAGTCAGATATTGCTCTAAGCGACTTGGAAATATTAACTCACTTAGTCATCAAGAGCAACCCCATGAGACCCGTATTATCAACATTATCATCATGCTGTGGTATACTGCAGCACAATTCTGAAGCTGACCACCTAGCGTTAGCATGGACCTCACAAGTTAAGGGCACTGTAGGGACCTGAAATTGGCCACCCCAATGTATGTCTCTTTGGCATCAGGATTATTTGAGGCTGATTGCTTTTGATAAACTGGGACAGGGAAGGAGGCTCTGAGGAATGGAACTTGCCCTTTGTTAGGACACATTTACATTTGTAAGGTAAATCTCTATCTGTAAAAGGTGCCTCCATCTCTGTACCAGGAAGAAGAAAGGAGATGACCTTCTTTCTAGAAACTCTTAATCAATACCAAAGGCAAGGACTTAAATCTGCATTTTATTGTGCTTGTCTGGTAACCTCCTGTAACTGACTTCCCTCCCCTCCCAATGTTGGCATTTCTTTAAGGATTAAGCATCTTTCCTTAGGCTAGGAACTGATTGCTGAGCTCACCTGTGACTGCCCAGCTCCAGACAATAGGCTTGCCTCCTGCTACGCCCACCAAGATAGCAGACCACTACCTGCTGTGTCCATCAAGCTCTGTGCCGACAGGGCAATCTTGTGACTATTGTGGAGCACCCTGTTTGGGGGTATATAACCACTCTGTGCACCCCACTTCTTGGGTGCCCTTTCTTCCTTCGGGAAGAAAGGCCCCGGGCCATGGTTCCTCATAAAGCTTTGTTTAATTTTCTCTTGCTATTCTGTCTCATGTGAATTTAATTCGTTCTCCAGCCAGACGAACCCACATTTGGGAAGAGGAAATGTCTTCCTCCCCTACAGCACCATCCCCAGCAAGGCTGCCCCCACTTCAAATGCTAGCCACAAGTTTGGGAATCTCCAGACCACCACACTTCTGACCAACTATTTACAAATTCCAGGGTTCCTACAATCCCTCTCACATTTGATAATTCACTAGGACAACTCACAGAACTCAAGAAAGCACTGTACTTATTATTACAGCTTATCATAAAGGATACAAATCAGGACCAGCCAAACAAACAGACACACAGGGCAAGGTCTGGGAGAGTCCTGAACGCAGAGCTTCTGACCCCTTCCCCAGGAAGTCAAGGTTTGTCACCCTCCCAGAATACTGATGTGTTCACTGACCAGGAAACTCCATCGATCTTGTTGTCCAGAGTTTTCACAGAGGTTTCATTATGTGGGCATGGTTGACTCAATCATCGGCCATGTGTTTGAGCTCACCCCAGGCCTCTTTCCTTCCCCTGAGTTCCAGCTGGCTCAAAGCCCTAGTCCTTTAATCACTTGGTTAGTTTTTCCGGTGTGAGCAGCCCCAGCCCTGAGTCACCTTTGCATAAGCTCAAGTGCATCCAAGGGGCTCTTGAATAACAAAGACACCCCTATCACAGGTATTCTAACGATTGAGAGTTACTCTCCCAGCAAGCAGGGCTAAAGGCTGGCCAAATTCTTTATCAGACAATGCCCGCATTTTACACTTGAGGAAAAATGTCACAGAGAGGTGGATGAAATTGCCCAAGTCACAGAGCCAGTAAGTGCAGAGCCAGTATCTGAACCAAGGAGTGTGGCTCTGGGGTCTCTGTCCATAGTGGCCATACCACATGGCCTCACAGGTAATCTCAGAGAGTTAGTTTAGACAGAGTGAGTAAGGTCAAAGAGTGTGATGGATAACTTGACAAACAGATGGAAAATCCAGTCCCCTGCTGTTCCACCTTGCCTCGCAGCTCTAGCTGAAATGCAGATTGGCGCAGACTGGATTGCAGGCAACCCTTCATGCTTGTCATTTCTGTGGAAGGATAACTTCCTCCTGATTTCAAATTGTCTTCTCAAGTTGTCACACTGAACACTCCTTCTAAATTGTTCACACCTGAAGCTGACTGACCATCACAGGGAAACTCAGATCAGCCATTTCCTCTTTAAAGCCAAATTAGTTTTAGATTACAAATAAAAGTGACCTCACAGAAACAACATAAGATTGGGTACACGTGTGTGAGATGAGTCACGTTGATGTGGATCAAGGCTGCCCCAGGGAGAGAAGCCCAAGGCATCCTGGCCTACATGCTGACCTATATGACCCAATTCATATCTAAAGTTATACGACCACACAGTAACCAGACCCCACCTGCACTGATACCATTTAATGACTTTTTACATCATCTTTCCTTTATCTAGTAAAAATGAGTCATGTACTCATGCCTTATAAATTTAGCCCTAACATTCAACACATGCAGCCCTTCACTGCCCATGGGTCCTGTCCCCATGCTGCAGCCCTT
>NC_060272.1:6335010-6462614 GCF_021613505.1 Equus quagga
CCTTAATTTCCTCTTTAAAGACCCTATCTCCAAATGCTGTCACATTCTGAGGTACAATGGGTTAGCCTTCAACACACGAATTTTAGGGGGACGCAATTCAGTCCATAACAATGTCCAAGCCCAAAACAATGAGTTATTTTGAGGGTTAAATGAGATACTATTTGCAAAAGTTACTTGTAAACCATAAAGCACTATACGGTGTTTATTGTTTGGTCATAATGCATCTTGTAATCCACCAGAATTTATTGCTGGGAATCAAGTATACTAAGTGCTGAGCTAGCTGCTTTTGGAATCATTGTACTTTAAAAATATATCACCTTAAAGAGAAAACAAAATTAACCCACATTAAGTGAAAGTCATGTAAACTAGGCAGATTTCAATAGGTGCAAACCTGAGTAATCTAGTCCGAAGAATGGAGCTCTCTGTAAGTCAAGGAGCGGCATCTGATCAGCCTTTTGAAGACAGAGTTAGGATTTTATGTGGTGGGAGGAAGAAGTGAGCACCTGGTGTCGCTGAAGACTTACTGTCCGCTTGGTATAGAATGAAGTCTGGCTGGACCCTACACTCTGCTGAGAAGTGGAGGGAAATAAAATTAACCAAGTATGACAGGGCTGGATTAAAGGAGACTTTAAAAGCCTTCCAGGTGAGTTTTAAGATAATGAATAAAATTTTGTCTAAGCCATAGATATAATTATTTCTGCATCAATGTGTTCATTCTTGATTTAACTATTTCCTAATATTAAAAATAGACAACTCTAAATAAAGAACAGAAAGGAAAACTCTTCAGTGTGATAATTATATCTGGATATGGTTTTATTCTCTTTATTTTCTGTCCACAATAATATTGGGCTGTCCTGTGTATTAGTTATCTATTGCCGTGTAATAAATTAACTCTGAATTTAGCAGCTTCAAACAACATTTATTATCTCATATAGTTTCTGAGGGTCATATCCCCAGCAGCACTTAACTGGGTGGTTCTTGCTCAGGCTCCCTCAGGAGGTTGCAGTCAAGCTGTCAGCTCAGGTGGCCCGTCATCTCGCACCTCGACTAGGGCTGGAGGATCTGCCTCTGAGCTCACTTACGTCGTTGTGAGCAGGCCTTCGTTCCTCACTAGCTTTGGCCAGAGATCTTTGTTTCTTGCCACGAGTCTTTCCATGGGCTGCCAGAGAGTACTTACAACATGGCAGCTGGCTCCCACCAGATTGAGTGGTCCAGGAGAGACTGAGAAAGAGAGAGAGAGAGACAGAGAGACACAGAGAGAGAGAGAGAGGAGGGTGTCCTGTAAAACAACGGGGGGCCGTCTCAGAGGCTGATGCCATAGCCAGTCATAATGATATGCTGTTTCTTTAAAAAATCTTAGCTTTTGTCACCATTTGAAATTTTCTCTTTATATTATCAAAGTGAAATGAGTTTTCACCTGTTTCTTTTCATTATAAAAATAACTCAAGGATAAAATCATTTGGGAGTTATGTTTATTGTTCAAACACCTTCCTTTGTGGAATTAATTCTAAGTTGAGTATTTGCATTACCTTGAAGACTATCAACCCAAACTAGCTGCTTTTGTAATTCTGTAAGTAAGATTTCAGAAAAAGAATAAATATTAGGTATAGATACATAGATGTGGGGATTAAAATTATACCTGGGGAATAATTCACTTTCAGCAGTCCGTTATAGTAGAGACAGATGAAGAAAAGATTGGTAAAATACTCAATACTTTTTTACTTTAGCAGAATAAGATATAAAGCACTATTTAAAGACTAAAATACAAATTAAGATATCTAAGGAAATTTAAGCATAAAATAACACTCCTTGACACACAAATGATATTTATTATTTCTAGTACTGATGACAGAAGCAATTAAGCTGGGTAATCAGTGTTTTGGTTATATGGGTAGGAGGTGTCCTGAAATGTTAGTTCAAGCAGACAGATGGAGAATTCACGATTTCATGAAATGAAATGGAAAGTGAAGAATCTGGAACAATTGTCACTTGTAACTTTCAGGATGTGAGATCTGAATTAGATGTCAGGCACAAACACTACTATCCAATATAAATAAACATTTTTCATGAGAAAAATTATAAATTACATTTCTCAAAATATACAAAATGAGGAAAGAATAAATTTGAAGTTTGTGAAAATTAAGAAATAAATGTGAACATAAAACCATCAGTTCTCTGTCACTAGTGTTTCTGAAAAAGATAAACTGTTGAAAGCACTGGAACCAATGATTTGATAGCTCCAGTATATGATCTCACAGCATAGGTGATTCATGAGTCTCGTCATCCTTGGAAAGGCACAGATCTCCATACTTAGGGAAAGAAGCCTCAGACTCATCTGGATAGTAGCAATGTATATTGAGAAAAATGTATATCTGTGTGTGTGCTTGTGTGTGCGATGAAAGGATCAACCAAGGCAACTTCGGGGTTGCATATGGACACAGGAATATAATATAACTAGGAAGCCAAATTTTATCTTCCTGTTTAAAGCTAGTCAAGTATTTGTAGATTGAGGACCCACAGCTGCCTTTCTCCTCTGTTCACAAGAGAAATGAGGATCGCGTCAGGATGCACTTGCCATCATGGAATCATTGAAAGTAAGGGTGCCTCGCTGCAGGTCGACCCCCCTTTCTAGCTGAGGAAGCTGAAGCTAATCAGCAGAGCTGCCCACGGTGTGAGACCCACACAGTTGCAGAGGGCACATGCTTAGAAGGACCTGCTGCTTGGTTTAATGATATTCTGTCACCGTTGTGAAATTCTTAATCAGTTTTGAAGAAGGGCCCCTCATTTCATTTTGCACTGCAAAATGGGCCCTGCAAACCCTGAAGCCACTCCGGGCATCTGGGTTGATGTTCTTTCCATGGTTGACATAGCATAGCATTGAGTGACGGGCTCCACCTGGTACCCGCATGCCTTGAGTGTGATCCTTCACTCCATTGTGTCTCAGTCTACCCACCTCTAACATGGAGCTGGTGACAGGACCCACTTCATAGGCTTCCTCTAAACTAAAGTGGGCAGAGCACTCGTCACTATGACTGGCACGGGGAATGGCATGCACATGTTAGCTGCCCTTTTTATTGTTTTGTTGCTGTTACTGTGGAATTGTTAAGGAAAAAAATCCAGTCCAGACTGCCAACAACCTGTCCAACAATACTCTACTCACCAAGTTGCATGTGAAAAAAAACCAATCAAAGACTCAAAGTTACTTTCTATACTTTCAATGAAGTAACTGATGTGACCAGCTGGTCATATACTTTTTAGATAAATCACACACACATATTTATATTTAAGATTGTGAGAACTTAACATTAACCATATGAGAGGAATACAGATAGGCATTTGCTCTGTTCAAAGCAAATACTAACCATTAATAATGTGCTCATTATCCAGTGATGGACTATCCCGAGCATAAGAAAGAATAAGCCCTAGGGTTTTGGGGGAAGGTTGAGGTAGGCGGCAGGAGGTGACAGGGGAACAGGAGAAGTGGAATTGATAAAAGGCGTGTGACGGTGTGGAGAGGAAACTGCCCTCCGTATCCTTCAGTAGTAATGTTTTTGTTTAATGACTCCATGGACCTATTATCCCATTAAATGTCCCCACGTGAGTAATCTAGGTGTCCCCATTTCCTTCGGCTCTCATTTCCAAGGAGATAGCATTCAAGGAGATAACTATGTTTTCGTGAAATAGTGAAAGAGTAAGTTCAAAGTCCTTATGGACTCCTCTGTACATTAACAAAGAGTTTATGAGAAAAATTTCATGTCCAATTTGAATACATAAGAAGACATTACTTTTTGCTTTTGATTGAAGGGTAAAGCACGGTTAGAATTCACTTTTAAATACATTAATTGTCAAGGTGCAGTTTAGTAAAAAATAATATGATAATTAAATATACTATAAACCTATGTGTAAGGAATTATGAGTTCAACGATTATACAAAATATTTTTTAAAATTTTAACTAATTTGAATCATAATATTAGCCAATTTGCACACCCCTAATATGATTCTTCCCTGGCAGAGAGCAGCAAAACAGAAAACCAACCTTGTGGGAACGGTGCGTGTAATGAAACTCGAGGAGGGTCATGAGTCCCCTGGGTGACAGGTGTTATTAAAATTTGAAAGGACATTATTGTTACAGTTGGTCAGGGAATTTTGAATATTGGTGTTGCAGGCCATTATGGCCATCTGTCTTGCACAATGTGCCTAGCGATATTAAAGCAAATGGGAATAAGCAGCTATATATTTGAAATAAGGCAGAATACTTAAACCACTTATCTTGAAACACATGCATTCTCAATATGCTGTCATTTCTGAATTTCAGCCCCTAATTCTGCCTCTGCACAGGATCAACCCGTTTTCCTCCTTCCTGTTTACATCTTTCCAATATTTTCAGGTGGAAGCCTCACATCTAGAGACAGGAATGCAAATCGCTCGTGCTCTGAGTCTGAATCTATCATTTGCATGTGATTGAATTATTCGCATAATATTGTGCTCTTGGAAAAACATCCCCTAAAGAATATCTTCACCATTTTTTCCACCACACATAAAGTATGAGGCTAGAGGATTCTCCATTCCTTTAAAATATTTTCTAAGTGAATTCTTTTCTTCCTCTGATATTCACGTTGCTGTATCTCTCAAATTTTATCACATCTTCATGTCATTGTGGTGCACTGAATGTCATAGAGTTCATTTCTGTCTGCTTAGAATTCTCAGGCTTCTCTGGTATGACAGACAGAAGGATTATACACCTCAGGGGATGATGATTCCTTGGTTATAGCTGAAGCCACACTGGATTCGCCTACCCTTCAGTTGCAAACTCCTATCTATTTTGCAATCTAGCAGGTCTTTTCCAGCACTGCTGCTCATGGCTTTCTAAGTATTTCCCCTGCTGATCGACTGTGATCCAGATTGCTGGTCCCTAGATCTATTAACTCAAATTACCCAGGCTAAACATTACCTTGTTATTTCCCGTGTGTGTTTTTTAACTTCCCTTGTTCTATTTTGGCTATTAGATTCCTTTCCTTGGTGGTGCTTACAGCACTTTCCAAATTGGGATCAGTTCAGAAATAACAAAGCTATTGCTGTTTGTCCTCATTTTCCCAGCCAAAAATAAAGATGAATAATAAATTCGGTGTAATGTTAATCCCTGTAGGACTTGGTTAGTAAATTGTCTTGAAATCAGTACATCGTAATTTCATTGAATTTGTCAGTGTTTGGCTCTTCCATACTAAGTAATTGTGAACTAATTTCACTTCTTTAAGCTATCTTCTTACTTCTACAAAGTGTCCCACACATGATGAAGTAGCTTGAAAAGAAGTACTTTGTTTTTACCTTGAATGGTACTTTGGACCATGTTTTTGTGAAATAGTGAAAGAGTGAGTTCAAAGTCCTTACAGATTCCTCTGTAAATTAACAAAGAGTTTAGGAGAAAAATTCTGTGCCAAAAAGGCATCAGCTTGATCAGGCTTTGTGTTCGTTTTTAGTATTTTGCCAAGAAAACAGGTGCTGAGAAGGTGTGTAATTAAGCAAAATACGCAATGGTGTCTCTAAAGAGCCCTAGCATAATTAGTGTACAAGGGATTTCTGTTCCTAGCTACTCCACGCCAAATTTGCCAGGCTCTGGTGTGTCCAAAGGAGGGTGGTCCAGCTGCAGAAGCATCTGAAAATGGGGCTCTACCAGGAAGAGCTGAGAGAAAGGGGAAAGCTTAATTTGGAAGTGAAAGCTGAGAGAAACGTAATAATTGCCTTGTATATGCCAAGGTGTCATGCTGTAAAAAAGGGGTTATACTTAATCATGTGTTATTTTGGGGAGCAGAAGATGAAACCCACAGGGTTGCAAAAAAAAAAGCAGGGAGGAGATTTAGTACCTAAAGATAATGAAACTGCAATGAGCTTCCTGGAAGGTTGTGAGCTCCCCACCACGCAGAGGCTGTGTGGACACTACTGAGCTCCTTTTTGCTGGGTTGGTAAGATGTGTGTGTAGGGGGGCAGGGAGGGCATGTTATCTCTGGGGTGATTCTCTATTGTTTTGTCTCTTATCTGAAGTTTAGAAAATTACAAATAGACATGGAATCCTTCAGAAATAGGAAGACTGACAGTGATAAGAAATTCATAATCAGCAGAGGAAAAAGAATTGGAATGCCCTATTTAGAATTTTTCTCCTGAATTGTTCTTTGTTGTGCTCTTGGCATATAGACCTTCAGTGTGAAGACCTCAGAAGTCATTTCTCAGGGATTAGTATGCATTAAAGGTGGTTCTGATCACCAAATTCCAATGCAGGTGTGTGGGTGTGCCCCCCCCCCCCCACACACACACACCACCAAGCAGTTCTCAGCAACACCTGCTCCGTGTCCTACAGTTCAACTTGATTCTGACAGTATCTACCTGGAAACAGCATCAGATTCTGCAGGTTAAGGACTCAGTCCTACAAAACTGCCCTCCACTTAGGTGCCAATTGCAATTGTTGTCACCTGTGCTTCTGACCAACAGGCTTCAGACTGGAAGTTTTAATGACCTCTCTTTGGGTTCGACTAATTTGCTAGAGTGACTCACAGAACTCAGAGAAACATCCTATTAGATTACTGGGGTATTATGAAAGGATAAAACTCAGGAACAGCCAGATGGAAGAGATGCGTAGGGCAAGGTGTGGGGAAAGGCCGTGGAGCTTCCATGTCCTCTCAGATCTTGCCTCTCTCCCCAAATCTCCAGGTGTTCACCAACCTGGAAGATCCCTGAACCTAGTTCTTTTGGGTTTTTAAGGAGGCTTCATTACATAGCCATGATTGATTAAATCAACGGCCATTGGTAATTGATTCAAACTCCATTCTGTCTCTCTGCCCCAGAAATCAGGAGGTGAGACTGAAAGTTCCAACCCTCTACTCTTGGTTGGTTCCCCTGGCAACCAGCCCCCACCCTCAGGTGCTTTCTACAAGTCACCTAATTAACATAACAAAAGACACCTTTATGGCTTTCATCACTTAGGAAATTCCAAGAGTTTTAGGAGCTCGGTGCCAGAAATGACGGTGAAGATAAAATATAGATTTCTTATATATCTATATACTATACTATATACTGTAAATCACAATGTCACAGTGTGTCACAGCCCAGGGATATGCTTATCTCTACCTAACTCAACTCCCTTAAACCAGCCTGTGGTTTTAAGTGACTTGGAGAATGAACCTAAAACTAGCTGAATGCACCAGCAGGATGAACGCAGGACCAGGATTCACAGCATCTGTGCAAATCGTAAACCAGGGAGAGATGCATGTTTATGATGTATCAGTAACTCTGAGGAAAGATAGATGAGTCAGAAGCAACTACTTTCTAAAACAAAGATGCAAATGTAGATTTTGACATTATATACTATCCATCCAATTATAACAAAGTGATTTGCTTGTGAGAAAAAGGGCTTAAAGACAGTTTCTGATGATAACAGCCACTATTAACTCCTTCTCCAATATAGTTCCCTCTGAGGAACATGTTGGTCACAGGAGTGGCAGCACCTGGTGACATTTTCCCAGTTGTTAGAGCACAAAGGGACCCCTGTAACTAATTAGCTGCCCAGCTGGCACAGACCGATAGCTCAGCTCATCATGAAGACAAACAATGACAATCCTATGTGCCTTTTGGCGAGGCTTTGATGGGGACAATCTCAGGGCATTTGTTCTGTATGTAGACTGATTCAGTTGCTGGTTGGAGCCCTTTGCGTTTGTAGCCTGAAAGCAGCCATAGACAATACACAAGCAAATGAGCATGGCTTTGTGCCAACAAAACTTTAGTTAGGGACACTGAAATTTGAATTTCCTATAAATTTCATGTATCATGAAATATTCTTCTTCTTTTGACATTTTCCAACCATTTAAAAATGTAGAAACCACTCATAACTTATAGGCCACACAAAAAACATTGGGGTTTGGCTTGGAGGCTATAGTTTGCCAACCCCTGATCTAGCATGCTAAAAAAACTACTACCTTCTTTTAAAAGAGTTTTTGGATATGATATGGCCATTCTCAATATTCAGAGATAATTGTAGTGATTATGATATCTATTGTGTATGCTGCTAGATTGGTGATTTTTCAAAGCATATCCACAGAGTTTATTGAAGAGTGCCATGATCAGTTGTTGTAATTGCTGTTCAATAGTCAAGTCCATGACTGTAATATGAGCTTTAGCCTCTTTCTTACAACCTACGTGTCTGTTACACAACCACCCTGGTTCCTGGAGACTGCTGGGTTAAACATAAGCATCCGTGCTGTGCAGTTAAGAAAAGCATAGTTTCACTGGGGAGAATGAAAATTTCAAATTTGCAAAGTCCAAATTAATTACAGGCGTGGACTCTAACCTGTGTTACAACAAAGAAGCTTCGGTGGTAATTTTTGATCCCACAGAAAATCTGAGAATAGTTTACCAATCGTATTTAAATGGAATCTAACTGCTGAAGGCAATGTGATAATGGCACAAGTCAGTGTAGACACTGTTTATTTCCCTGACATTGGCATAATCCGTGAAGGACAATGGGGGCTTTCACTTATTCATAACTGTTTAGAATTAGGTAATGGAAAGTGACAAGGTTATCTAAATACAAATTCAATGTGAGCTTAATCTTATTCAGTTATAATAGGAATTTCAGCCAGGAGCTGGTCTAAGCTGAAAGATACCTTTTTTCTAGGGCTGTGACTTCTACTCCCATCTCTGATTCAAATATCAAAGAGACAGACATTAATTACCAACTACATCTACAATAATACAGTTATGTTTACAAAATAAAATTCCCTAGGTAAAAAACAAAAATGCATAAACTTTGCTAGCATTTCCAAGCAATATAGAGAAAGTTGTAATATACTTGAAAGTCAAATAGAATCAGTAGTTCATCTGCTGAGAGATCAGTGTCATCCATGGAAGCTTCAGGATGGGGGTGAGAACTGAATCCATTCATAGACAATTTATTCAGTGGCAATTTAGACCCAAGCCAATATAATTCAATCTCAAAAGACTCCAGTCTTCTCTACCAATGGCAGAAGTTCAAGCTGAGCAATATCCCATTTCTAATCACAAAGCAGCCTGGCTGAAATAAATGCTTATTAGTTTTTTCCAGGGTGCTTACATTTTTAGCTTTTTTCCATGATGCTTACATTTTTAGCTTTTCTAAATTCTTGCCAGTATCTGTTGGCATGGTTATTTACTAACTTTCTTCCTTTTATTATATTTCTATATTTCTGAATTATTATATTTCTAAAGTAGGACATGCATCTGTCCTACTTTAAATAAAACAAAATAGAAACATATGAGTTTTACTGATAAATCAAATGTGGACATTTCTTTGTCTTGAGAAGCTGGACAATGCAGTGGTCAGTGGTTGAAGAGAAGATGGGTGAATAAGACAAAATGGGAGTATGATGCCAGGAGCAGCTTCTATCTTTCAATGAGAGGTGTTGAGAGCTGTTTACAGACAGTCAGAGTAGACAAGAGTTAATTCACAAGCCTTGCTTTTTATTTTTTGAGGAAAATATCATAGCTGCTCACCTTTGACTGAGTCCAGTTTTCAGCTTGCATAATAGCAAAAATGTAAACATACATTTCAGGATGAGGCCATTTACTTGGTTCATCTGAGCATCGAGTGGTGTAATCAGTCCACATCTGGACCAAACTTCCCACCTTGCATTGCAGTTACGTTGATTGAAGAAGTCTGTTTTATATTTATACATAATTTTATATTTTCGTCCTTTATAAAGTTAATAAAGTGATATTTTAAAGCTTACATAATAACATTTTAAGAATCAGGACCGTAATTTCTGGCTTTGAGGGCATCCAGTTTACTCATTGGAGAAAACTATCCTACAGCATTTCTTCCTAAGCTTCCACGTGAGCTGTGCCAAGGTTTGGGGTGTTTCTAGTTTAGGCAGCAACCAGTTCTATTATTGAACACCTCTAGTATTTATGAGTTATTTCATAGTAATTGAACTTTTTTCGCCCTCTGTCTGTCAAGACTTCATCTAGAGGTAGAACACACATAGCAACATGTCAAATGTCGTGGTGTTAGAATTGGCACACATCTCTTCTCCCTAAATGCCCTTTGGATTTCCCAAGACAGAACCCTTGTATAAGTTCAGGCTCACTCTCTGTGGCTGTTCTCTTGGATTTTATGACACATCTCTCACCTGGGGTCTCTGGGGTCTCCTCAGACAAACTTGTTCAAGTTCCCATAGTCAATAAAGCCAAAGCAAAGTCCGGAACTTGCCTGCATGTTTCATTTTCCAGAACTGTCTCTTACTCTTGGATCCTCAGTGTTTTTGATTTGTCATCCCTGACAAAAAGTAGCATTTTACTACTAAGAAACGTGTGTGAGAGGAGGGGTGGGGGATGAAGTGAGCAGTTTGCTAGCATCCATCACTGCTGCATGTAATCTTTGAAAGCAGGAGGTAAAGTTACAGTACACAGAAAAATAGTTGCTATGTGTAAAACCCCAGAGAATCAAATTAAACGTGATTGAAAGAATGCTTGAGTTCAGTAAGCATACTGGTTAAAAATTTATGTACATATAGTCAATAGTTTTTCTATAGAACAACAATAAGCAAAAAGTATTCAGAAAAAAAGACTAAGTTAAAATAGAACAAAAACATAAATCAATTAGAAACAATACTTAAAGTAAAATCTTTGACTAATGTTCTGTGACATTGACATTACACATTTTTCTGGAATGAAAATTTAGTAGAGGCATAAAAGAAAAGTATTAAAAATAAAAGATATTGGGGCCAGCCCAGTGGTGTGGCGGTTAAGTTTGCACGCTGCGCTTTGGCAGCCTGGGGTTCACAGGTGCAGATCCCAGGTGTGGGGCTAGAACTGCTTGTCAGGCCACACTGTGGCGGCACCTCACATAAAATAGAGGAAGATTGGCACAGATGTTAGCTCAGGGCCAATCTTCCTCACATACAAAAAAATATCAATTTATGCCCTACTAAAACACACATTTCCTACAATTCCAATAAAATTTTTTTATTGTTATTTTTTCTAAAAATATACAATACAGTTCTAAAGTTCTTCTAAAACAATATACTGGGAAGAAGAGAGAAACAAATTAATGAGACACATGTCCTATAAGATATCAAAAGATATTATAAAGAAATAATTAAAACCTGGACTAGATAAGACACTGGATTACTGGAATAGAGAAAATATTTAGAAGTAGTTTTGAATATGTCTAAGAATTTGGTATACGATAGAAGTGTTATTTCAAATCAATAGAGCAAGGATAGACTGTAAATAGGGTGTAAAAACTAGGCCATTTGGGGAGAAATTAGATACTTGTATCATCTTTATACCAAAATAATTCTAAAATTGTTTGAAAAATATGTAAGTTGATATTTACATACCATTTTGGTGGGGAAAAGGTAATTTAAGTACTACCCAAGATTAATAGACTTTAATACTTAAAGATTTAAACTCTTATCTATGTCTCTCATTATAAAGAAACCCATCAAGAAAATAAAAATATATTTACACACATACAAGGGACAATGAATTAATACTTTTAATAAACTTAAAGCCCTTTCAAATCAATGAAATAGAAAATGAGCAACAATCATCTATAGCAAATTATCTGAAGAAAATATACAAATAGCCAAAAATAAATAAAATCTCTAATAATAAAAGAAGCTCAATAATGAGATACTATGTCATACTTATAAAATTGTGAATATTTTGTACTTTAAAAACACCTAATTGTGATAACAGTGTAAGCACACTGAAATTTTTATACACAGCTGGAAAATTAGTATTGTATTAATGGAGTAGACAACTGGATAGTATTATCACTTTGCCTCAACATTTATTTGCAGAAATACATGCTAATGGAATAATAAAAACTATTCACAAATTTCTGGGTATAAGGGTGTTCACTGAAACATTGCAAAGGTGAAAATTTAGAACTAAAATTAATGCCCAATTATTGCTTTCTTCTAAATATGTTATATTTGTATGATAGAATAGTTTACAGCATTAATTAACATCTTAACATATTTCCAAGTGAATATTCTTTAACGATAAATCTATGTGGTAAAACTAGGCTCAAAAGCAGTCTTAAATGGGATCTCCCACAAGCAGACACACAGATAAAGATTCATGTGAAAGTGATTTCTTAGGATGTGTTTCCAGGAAAAACCATGATGGAGTAGGGTATTGGGGCCCGGAGGGGAAGAAGGCCCATCAAGGATTCAGCATCAAGCAGAGTCGTAGAGGACCACTTTTGGGCAGTCCTGTAGAGAGCTCTAGACACTGTGTGCAGTGCACTGAGTTGTCCCACTCAGATGCAAGGGGACTGGAGCATTTCTTCTTCCTGCCCCTCTGTCATTAGTTATGGATTCCTCCAAGGAACTCGTAAACCCAGGCACCATGATGTCTTGGCACGTAGATAGAGCAACATCCAGCAGGCTGAGGGCAGTCCTATGCCAGAGAGAGAAAGTGACCATTCTGGAAGCAAAGGCAAATTGGGAGCCAATGAGAAACAAATGACAAAGGGATCCAAGCTTATACGGAGTAAACATTGGCAGAGTCTGCAAAGCATAATATATGTGTCATAAGTCTATTCATATGTATTCACATTTTTTCATATTTGGTGCATATGGAATGCTATATGTGTATGTATATGTATACTGTATAAATGCATACACACACACCTACACAGACACACATATATAATGTGCTATCTGTGAAAGCACCATTTGTTCAACAAATTTATGGGGGTGTCTATTCTGTGTGAGACACAGTTATAGGTGTTCTGAATAAGTATATTTAAACGTGATATATCGAGATAGAAGTATACAGGTGTATGATTCTCTTCTTGGTGTTAGGAGATGGTTCTTTACTTGCTTTGCTTTTCTATATATTTCATAGTAAAACATGTATTTTTAGGGCTATATATATATATATATATACACAGCTTTATATATATATACTGTGTATATATATATATACAGCTTTAAAAATATTCACTCTTTGAACCAGCAGTTTATTTTAATTCTAGGAAATTATCAGATTTTTCTTACAAGAATATTTGTTGAAATATTTCTTGTTAAGGAAAAATTGGAAATAACTTAAGTAATGCTTTGAGTGAGCCTCTTCAATTTGAACACCTCTTTAAGAAAAACCTAAGTAGAATTTTGTTTTCCTGAAATTAGCCATTAAACCCATTAAGGAAAATGGCTATTTCACTCTTCACTAGATTAAGCCAACTGAGACCCTTTAGCTTCTACGACTGTAGAAATACCAGGGAGTTGTTTGAAGGACAATCAAATTAGAATTGAAAGCCCTGGATTTCTTACTTCTTCTGCCACTTAAAATTGCTTAATAGGTTTTCCTCTTCTTCCTCCCTATCCTTCCTGTGCTGAAACACTCAAGCCTAATGCCACTGTGTTGGCTAAAGCAAGGTAGTCACTTGTTCTGGCAGTGGAGAATGGGCAGCCACGGTGGCCCAGAGAGGAGGTGCAGAGCTGGAGTGTGGCGGTGCGACTCAAATGAAAAGGAGCTGTCTGTCACGGAGTGTCAGCCCCAGCAGTGGGAAAAGATTGTGTACCCTGAGGGGTTGCCTGCCCTGGAGGTTGAAGCCCAAGCAGGTTGAGGAGGGCATTCGTGTAGGGAAGAGGGTAGCAGTGGACACAGGAAATTGGCAATATATAGGGAGAGTAACAAAAAGTAAAGATCTTAAGGACGATTAGAATTATTTGGTTTATTTTTTTTTTGAATTGTCAGAGAAAGGGGATATTAAAATGGAAAATGAGAAGACTAGAATAAACTTCTTGTGACGTTGGATCGGAGTTGGATGTATTGGTATGAACTCATGGTTTTCAACATATGTAGCTAGATATAGGAATAAATATAAACGTAATTGTGTGTGTGTTCCCCTTGCTCTGTCTCCCGAGAGAGACTGAGACACCTCAACGAGAATTAGCAGACTTAGTGCCCATTTTCCACCATAAAGAACCAAGGTTCTTTGGAGAAATGGTTGGTTTCAGGGCTGGAGCAAAAAAATTACAAGATGAACCTGTAAAGGCTTGTTTTTCCAGAAGAAAAGGAAGTGTTCCAAGCATGGTGGAAATGTCAAAAGGACACAGAAGCCAACGTGAAGGGACTGCACTGGTCAACTCAAGGACAAGTGGAGCACTGAAATAATGAGAGTAACAGATTATAACCCACTGAATAAATATGGAGACCCTGAGTACATACAGCTAAAAACAAGTTAATAATTTGAAAGCATGATGAAGAAACAACTATTTACGTATTTTCAAAGTGTATCCTCACAAAATATGTATGGAATATAAAGGAGAAAAGAATAGCTTACCAATGGAAAATCCTGGAAGGTACCACCTTAACCCATGATCAAAGTGAACATCATCAGTGTGGACAAATCAACATTGTGTGCCACTTGAAGGATGGAATGAGAACAGTCTCCCTTCTGCAATATTCCAGCCAAAGACCCATAACCTGAGTCATGAAATCATGAGTAAGTATCAGACAGATTCACATGGAGGACTGCCTTGCTAAATAATGGTGGTGTAATCTTCAAAAGCATCGAGATCATGATATTCAAAGGAAGACTGAGGAACTTTTCCAGACTGAAGAAGACTGAAAAGATGGGACAGCTAACTGCCATGCCCGCATCAGATCCTTTGATATAAAAGGCTTTATTGACACGCTTGGCAAAACCTGTATGATGCCTGAGGATTTTAAGGTAGTCATATATCAGCATTAATTTCCTGATCCGGATGGTGTGTTGTGCTTTGCATTTTTCTTGTTGGAACACTACAGTATTCAGGGTTGATGGGCAATATGTTGGCCCCTTACTCGCAAGTGGTTCTGGAAAAAAAATGTTTCTAGGAAAATGCATATTTATTTACATACTACAAAGCATTGTTGAACATAAGTTATTGCTGTAAATAATAATAATGATAATATACTGCCTTAACAGAACCATTCACCCATTATTCCCTCTTTCATCTATTCAACAAACAATTAGCAAACATTTCATTGGCATCAAGCTTTGTGCTGGGCATGGAAACGCAATCTCAAACAAGACATGCAGAAGCATGAAGGACAGACTAAGTAAATCATTTCTCCTGGCAGTATATAAGGGCTGTAATAAAGTAAAATGCAGATTTTGATGGGAGGGCTAAGCTGGAGCACATAAATTAGAATGTAGTGTCAAGAAAGGTTTATAAAATCATGATGCTTAAATTGAGTTTTGTAGGATGAGATAGAATTTGAAGAAGAGGAGAGAAACCACTTTAAGTAGAACCGACAGAATATATGATGCCTCAGAGTCATGAAACATGATGTATTTGGGGAGCCCCAGGAGGCGCAGTGGTGCTGGAGTGAACTGTGCCCATGGGAGGGGAGTCGGAGGAGCGTTTACATGAGATAGGTGTATAGGAACTCGCCACGAAGGGCACAAGGTTCTAAGCTAAATCTTAGGTGATTTGTTAAAAAGAACTGGTATGAACTGATTTTCAGTACAAGAAAGATCTTTCAGTGGTGCCAAATAATTCACTTCAGTTACATCAGCCTGGAGGTAGAAAATCGGGTGGTGTTGTATAGCCTCACATCACTGCCTCTGACTTGGGGTAGCCATTCTGGTCACTGTCACAGGGATCATAATAGGAGATAAGATTTGGACAATGGACAGTTCAGGGGATCCTGATGTTGAAATTGCTGTGGGGTCTCCAAGGGAAGATATTAAGTATTTACTCCCTTTCCTGAAGCTGCTGGATTCTCAAGGGTGCAGACAGCCCGTCTCCCAGAAGAGTTACTCAGCTGACCCAGTCTTCCTGGCTCCTGGAGGAGACTCAGGCAGGCCTGTAGCTTTCCCAGGCTCTGTAAGTCACAAGTGCAGTCTCATTTTGGCTTTTCAAGTGTCCCTGCTAGTACCCAGTCAAACTCCCCAGCCCTCATCCAATTTAAATTTCTCCCTGCCCCAGCCCTGGCCTGCTTCAGCCTTAGAAGTCTGCAAAGGAGGAAAGGCGTCTGGCTGGCTGGCTGGCTTCTTTCTTCACACTCTCTCTTCCCTCATCTTCTGGGATGAGGTCCAGGGTGGGGAGCAGATTGGGGGGATCGACCCCATCCTATCTAGTCTCTAGTTATGACCTGGCAGTGGTTCCCTGCAGGGGTGATGGATGTGTTGTGTCCAAAACTCACTTTGTCTTTTTTTTTCAGTGGCTTTCTCTCTTGGCTTTCATGAATATCTCCAGCTGGGGTCCTCCTGTTGGAATTTCTTTGACTCAAGCCTCTTTTACTGGTGGTTTAAAACTTACCATTCTGCCCTGAATTTCCTGAGGCCCATCCTTCTTTGGGGGGGATCTCTTTCCTCCTCTAGGCATGCTCTGTTGAGTGGGATCCCTTTTAAGCTAACACCATGCCAGCCCCCAACTGCAGAGTTCACAATTTGTCCCCCAAACTCACACATTTCCTCTTGCTGTGACAGTATTAGCTGCTTCCCACACGCTCACATTGCTTTGCTTTCCAAGCATCCCATTGGCAGCTCCACTCCTAGCTTTTGCCTTTAGGCTTTTGAGGTGTGTGAAAGTATCAGTTGCTCTGTCCCTCACGCTGCAGGGGCACGAGCCAAGCCTCCTAAAGATGCTCTTAGAGCCCCCTCTCATTTGATGTTGGCTGAAGGGAAGCCCACGTACCCTCTCACACAGGAACAGAGAGAATGCCATAGGAGTCCAACAATTCCTCACTTTCTGATACTTTCCATTCCATCTCCTTTTTATCAACAAGGTGGATGATGGGCTGGCAGAAAATCTTTACCATCTCCAAGCATTCCTGTTAACATATGCACGTTCTTGGCGACTGTTACTCTTGTATTTTGGTTGAAGTGTAGGGCCTCTGCCCAAACCTTGCAACATCCTGTTTTAAGTACGTTATCTGGCCTAGAAACGTAGACCTAGGGGCTAACGCCTCCAGAGAAAATGCTGGATTCTGAGAAATCACTGTGATGTCCCTGTGACTGCTAAAGGGTTGGCATTTGTCCAGGAGTCCTAGAAAGACTAAATTCTTTTTATTTTTCTGTCTTCATCTCTGAGTAGCTGCCATCAGGTAATCACGAGTTGTTAATTAGGTGAAGGTGAAATCTAACCAGCTTAGATATACATTTAGCACGAGTAAGCTGAGAAAGACAAATAGCGCTGCACACACGCTCACTCACTCACACTTTGCGTGCTAGGCTCTATACTACTTTATTTACCTCACTCCACCTAAGAAGTCAAGGCTGTCTGATCCCTTTCATCTGACGTGAAGAACTAAAGAAAGGCTGTCAGCAGAACAACATCACTGCGGGCACATGAAGCGTAGAGGAGCCTGGGCACCACGCCCCCAGCAGACGCCAGCTTCCCAGCACCTCGTTCCTGGGGGCAAGCGCATGTGTTATATTGGTGACACTGCATGTTGACGCAGCAAACTGTCAGCTCAGCTCCGTCGGGAAGTATTCTATTATTTGCTTTTCATAACATGGGAAATGAAGACAAAGGTTTTATTTTTGTAATTTTTAATTTGGTTTTATTTCGAAATAGGTTTATGCTTTTAGAAAAATTAGAGAACAATATAAAGACCTCTCAAATAATCTTTAGCTACATCCACCAATTATTTAACAATTGCCTTAATTTGTATTTGCTTTTTTTTTTTCAGACTCCCTGAGGGTAGGATGGATGTATCAAGCTCCTTGAAACTTTCATATTTCAAAGTATATTTCCTAAGAATGGGACATTCTTCTATGTAATCATAGTGCAGTTATCAAATTCAGAAGATTTAACCTTGATACAATACTTTCATCTGCCATATACATTCTGAATTTGTCAGATGTCTCAATAATGTTCTTTGCGGAATCTTTGTGTTTTGTTCTGCTTGTCCTTCAGTAAAGAGTCCAGTAAAGAACCCCTTTGGGCTGCCTCCTGTGTCCTTTTGACATGTCCCCATGGTGTGTGTGTGTGGTGTGTGTGATGTGTGTGTGTGTGTGTGTGTGTGTGTGTTTGATTTGAACACTTTGTTTCTTTGTAGTAGGATTTTTTAATAGACTTTATTTTTTTAGATCACTTTTAGATTCATAGCAAAATTGAGTTGAAGGTACAGAGTTTGCCATTATAACCCCTGTCTTCTGAGATGCGTAGCCCTCCCAATTTAATGACATATGTTCACACTGTAGGGTCATACAGAATGCTTTCACTGCCCTAAAGGTCCTCTGTGCTCCTGCTATTCATCCCCTGCTCCGCACTCACCCCCGGCACCCACTGATCTTTTTACTGTCTCCGTAGTGTTGCCTTGTCCAGAATGTTATATACTTGGACTTATACAGTGTGGAGCCCTTTCAAATTGGCTTCTTTCACTGAGTAATATGCATTTAAGTTCCCTCCATGTCTTTTCATGGCTTTATAGTTCATTCCTTCCTTTTGAGCGCTGAACAATATTCCATCGTCTGGGTGGACCAGAGTTTATTTATCCATTCACCTATTGAAGGACACCTTGGTTGCTTCCAAGTTTTGGTGAATATAAATAAAGTTGTTATAAACATCTGTGTGCAGGTTTTTTTGTGGACATAAGTTTTCAACTTCTTTGACTACCAAGGAGTGCAATTGCTGGACCGTGTGTTAAGAGTATGACTAGTTTCTTAAGAAACCGTCAAACTGTGATGCAAAGTGGCTGTACCATTTTGCATTTCCACCAGTCATGAATGAAAGTTCCTGTTGCTCCATATTCCCACCAGCTTTTGGGGTTGTCAGTGTTTAAGATTTCTAATAGGTGTGTAGTGGTATCGCATTGCTGTTTTAACTTGCGTTTCCCTGATGACATAAGATCTGGAGCATCATTTCATATGCTTTTTGGCCACCTGTACATCTTCTTTGGGAGATGTCTGCTAAAGTCTTTAGCCCATTTTTAAAATCAAATTGTTAATTTTATTATTGTTGAGTTTTAAGAGTTCTTTGTATATACTGAATAACATATTTTATCAGATATGTGTTTTACAAATATTTTCTCCCAGCCTATGGCTTATCTTTTCCTTCTCTTGACAATATCTTTCACAGAGCAATAATTTTCATGAAGTCTAGCTTATAAATTATTTCTTTCTTGGATTTTTCCTTTTGTGTTGTATCTAAAATGTCATCAGAAAACCCAAGGTCATCTAGATTTTCTCCTATATTATCTTCTAGAAGTTTTATAGTTTTGTATTTTATGTTTGGGTCTGTAATCTGTCTTGAGTTAATTTTCGTGAAGTGTATTAAGGCCTATGTGTAGATTCATTTTTTTGCATGTGAATGTCCAGTTAGTCCAGCACCATTTGTTAAAAATATTGTCTTTGCTCCATCGTATTGCCTTTGCTTCTTTGTCAAAGATGAGTTGATTATGTTTATGTGGCTCTATTTCTAGGACCTCTCTTCTATTCCATTGATCTATTTATCTATTCTTTTGTCAATACCATGCTGTCTTGATTACTGTAGCTTTATAATAAGTCTTGAAATCAGGTAGTGTCAGTCCTCCAACTTTGTTCTTCTTCAATATTATGTTGGCTGTTCTGGTTCTTTTGCCTCTGTGAATGAACTTTAGAATTAGTTTGCTGATATCCATAAAGTGAATTGCTAGAATTTGGATGGAGATTGCATTGAATCTATGGATAAAGTTGTAAAGAACTGACATCTTGACGATATTGAGTCTGTCTATGCATGGACATGGAATATCTATCCATTTATTTAGTTCTTTGATTTCATTCATGAGAGTTTCATAGTTTTCCTCATAGAGATCTGGTTAAAATATATTAGATTTATTCCTAAATATTTCATTACACTTGCTAATGTAAATGATCTTGTGTTTTTAATTTCAAATTCTACTTGTTCATTGTTGATGTATAGGAAAGTGATGAACTTTTATATATTAACTGAAGTCTCAAGGACAAAATTCTAGCTGGAACGCAGGAGAAATAAGTCTTCACACAGCCAAAGTGGAATGGAGCTATCACGTACTTTCTTGTGACCCTTTTGTCAGTCTGAGCCTTATGATCTTTGTAGCATTTACTAGAGGGCATATTTATAAGTATCCTTAGAGTCAAGAGAAGAAAGTTTGTGAGAATTCAGACATATTGCTGGTTAAATGCTAGTAAATGTTTAACAGCTGGCTCTCAGGAGAGGGAAGGAAGCATTGATTTATAGTGTTTGCCAATTTCTGTGGTGAAAAACCTCCCACCACAGTTGACTTCAAGCTACCGGTATGACACCCATGAACACAAAGTTAGAAGGAATGCTAACATCAGCCCTAGCAAGCCAACAGGGTCCAGGTCCATAACACCACTGTGTATGGTTGCGAGAAAGCCTCTAGACAATTAACACAATCAGGAGAATACCAGATGGGTAAGCACGAGAAGTTTCACGAAAGTGTGATTATAGGTGATAACGAGTATCAGAGAAACCCAGCCAAACATACTAAGAGAAGTCCAGTTAGTCTTGGGGACGCTGCAGGAATGAGATTGGCCATAGGCATTAACTAAACCCTGTGACAGAGAGGTGACTGGGCTCCTCCAGCTACTTCAGCAGGTGTGAGTCCTGAGAATCTAGTGGCTCATCGTTGGCCTGCTAGTCATTAGACTAGATGTTGCTCAGAAATGCAGCCATCTTGACTGTGGCACAGCCCTCCTGAGAGGACAATGTCCCCGCTTTTCTATCCAATAGCAAATGCTGGGACTAATTCCTCAGGATCCTCTTTGGACAGTTACTGACCATATTAAATCAGCCGAAGGAAAAGTTCCTCCACTGTTGCTGAGCATTTTGTCTCCTGGTCTGACCTTGTGCTCTTGCTGTTTTCCTACTGCAAATCTAGAACCCTTGTTGCATGATAAATTCAAGACCCTCACAATGGCCCTCAATGCTCTTCTTGATTGTGCTTCCTGTTGTTTCCCTGACTTATTTGCCTACCACTATCTGTTGTTCACTCACTTTGTTCTAGCTCTCGCCCTGCTCCCAGTTCCTAGAAAGCTTCAGTCTCATCTGCCCTCCCCTGGTCTCTACTCTTGCAGACCCCTCTGCAGACTCCTTTGCTCACTCCCTCACTTTCTTCAATTTCTTCTCGAATGATACTTTGTCAGGGTCCTTCCCTGGGCACTTATACAAAATATCATCCTCATCTCCATCGCTCGCTAGCCCTTTCCCCCTGCTTTACAGTGTTTATCCCTTTGTGACATATCACGTATTTATTTATCATCTGGCTCCACACAGCCAAAGTACAGTTCTCTCAGAGGAGCGACTTTTCCGTTTTGTTCACTGTTATAACGCCAGCACCTAGAATAGGTCCTGCCACATGGAGATCCTCACAACGATTTTTTTATTAAATAAGTGAATCTATTTCCATCTTTCGCTTTGTTCAAATTTGTTTGTCTGTCAATATACTCATTTATTAATTTCACAAATCTCTTGTTTTTATACAATCTTCCAGGTACTGGAGATATAGTAATGAATAAGAATCATGATCCCTCGCTTCTGCCTTCGTCCCTCTCTGACTTTCCCAATGACTGCCTTGTTGCTAAATTCAATGAATTCTTTTTCATCCTTTCTGTAGTATTTGGTACTTTACCATCTCCTTTTTAAAATGCAGTTTTCTCTTGACTTTATTCACCTTTTAATTTTCCTTTTACATCTCTGTCCACTTCTCAGCCTCCTTTGCTGTTTTCTCTCTTCTACCTAATCCCTAGGGTTGGGTGTTCCCTGGTCCTCTGCTCAAAACTGCCTTCTGTTCTCCTTCAAGATACTTTACCTACACAATCTTACATACTTTCATTTCTTTAAATATCACTTATATGTTGATGGCATTAAAATTTCTGGATCCAGCTCAGATCTTTATTTATCCTCTTATCTGTCTCTAGTTCCAAGTACAAAGTCCAGCACATTGTAGGCTCTTAACAATATTTGTGGACTTCTTTGTTAAATGATTCTTTCCTCTGAGCTCCAGGACCAAATACCCTCTGGGCATCTCTTCTTGAGGATAGCCCACAAATACTTTAAAATCTGCAAG
This sequence comes from Equus quagga, assembly GCF_021613505.1. Taxonomy (NCBI): domain Eukaryota; kingdom Metazoa; phylum Chordata; class Mammalia; order Perissodactyla; family Equidae; genus Equus; species Equus quagga. Next base: position 6,357,041 of record NC_060272.1, read on the forward strand.
CTCCATAGAAAACCCAAGATCTCCTCCACTGAACTCTGTCTTTGTGTTTCTTTCTCATTGATTGGTGCTGCCATCAACATGTTTGTCCAACACTAGAAACTTCCACATCATTCTTGATGTCTCCTTTTTTCCTCAACCTCCTACATCCAAGTGGTCACGAAGTCCTAAGTGTTTCATCATCTAATTGTCTTTCAGATAACAAGAAGCAGAAATATAAGCTTCATCTTCAATTTTCAGTAAACCTAGGAGATAGTTAAACACCCTCAAACCAAAAAAGAAAACTGCAGTGTTGCCCAAAAAATTTCAGAAGGAGCTTGCAAAGTATATGCTCTCTGTATACTAGAAAACCTACGGCTCAGACGGAATGGGTGCAAAAGCGGATTGTGGGAGATTCTTTGGACCGGATGTAGGTTAAAGAAGAAGAGAAGTTGGAGGGCCAAATAAGAACCCTAATGTGTCCAGCTTTCTCTCTGTATATACATAAATATATGCATATATATATCCATGTATCCAGAAACTCAAATCTAAACATATGTGAGTGTGTGTGTATATATACGTACATGCATTCATATAGCTACCACCCAGATCAGGATACATATTATTTCCAGCATCCAGAAGACTCCCTTGTGTTCCTTTCTAGTTCATATCTGGACCCTGAAGGCAATCACTATTTTAATTTCCATCATCATATGTTGGTTTTGTCTGATCTTGATCCATATTATAAAATGAAATTGTACAGCTTATTCTCTTTGATGTCTAGTTTTTCTCTCATCTTTATTTCTGTGAGATGCATCCATGGCACATGCAGTAATCAATATTTCCTTTTTCTTTTAATTGCTGTGTAGTATTCCATTGTATAAACATCTCACAATTTTTTATCCAATCTCCTGTTGATGGGTTGTTTCTATCCTTCGGTTGTTTCCAGTTAGGGGCTATCATAAGTAAAGATGCTATGAACACTTGTATACAATCTTTTGATAGACATATCAACTCATTTCTCTCACAGAAGGTACATTTGCAGGTGGATATTGTCTCTGGGTTGGGAGAGAATAGGGATTTTTACCTTGTGAGAAGCCCTAGAACTGCAAATTGCTGCTGTCTACAGGGGCAGGCTAGGGAGGGCTTGTTAAAGTTGCTTATATGTTCAACGCTTAGTGCAAAAGAAAACTGCTCTCCTGGTCTTCTATCCCTAATATTGCTTTTGGAAATTAAGACTTCTAGTCTACCATATTCACAAATGGATATTGTTTGTATATATGCAACCTAATGATCTTGTATATTGATTTTCAGTCATCTTATTAAATTTTCTTTTCATATCATTTCATCATTTCATGAACTCATTTCATTGAATTCATTCTCTTGGATTTCCCCTTATCATTTTCAAATAATATTTTGTGCAAATAATATTGTTTTAAAATTTTATTGGACTTTCATTTTTTTGAATAAATTACATTAGCTAGTTGCCTTCAAACAATAAAGAACAACAGTGGTATTGGGTGTTCTTGATTTTATTCTTACTTTAATAAAAATGTTTCTTGTCTTTCACCATTAATCATTATGCTGGGTTTTGGTTTAAGATATACATTTGTAAACTCCCAACTTACTAAGAGCTTCTAGCAGGAATGATGTATAATTTTATCAATTAGGCTTTCAGCCTTAATCAAGATGTTGCTTTTTCTCCTTTGATATATTAATATGTTATAATGTATTAATTTATTTCTAAGAGGAGGCTATTTGCCTATTTTCTTAACACTTTTCTTTGGTAATTTCTCTTTTACATTTTAAATATTTTCTGAGGTCAACTTTAGAGATTTTATTTTTCATAGATATCAAAAAGCCATTAGATAAGTAAGAGAAAAGAGCTCAGTGAGAAAGTAAACTTTTGGCCAAAATCTCTAGCAAAGCAAATTTGCATAGCAAATCTCTATCAAATGATTTTATGATGTATTTAAATAACAAAAAACAAAAATAGTTTTAATCTCTTTTAAAATTTACCTCGTCCAAAGTAGATATTAATTCCACCAATATTTGCTGAGCTCCGAATACGTTACAGACACTTTTCCAGGCACTGATGGTACAGTGGTGAAAGAGATAGACAAAATCCTCCCTCAAAACCCTCCCATTGCCTTGGGAGAGGGTGTGAGTGAGTCCATGTGTGCTGACCGCACGGCATGGCGTGTCCCAGACACCTCATTCCCTGCGTGCACAGTGCCTCCTACCAGAGAAGCAGCTCCACCCGGGGTCTCCACCTCAGCTCTTCAATGACTTTCCTCAGGGTTAACAACAATAAATAAATATTGTGCAAACCAACCAACCAAGAAGTCGCCCCTGCACCGTCTGTTCGTGCATGATTCCCGCCCTGGCGGTAAATCAGTATCACGTGAGCGTTATGTCTGTTCACACAACGTGAGTAGATGATTCTGGTGTAAATTGTCTTCTACTAGTGCATATGTGCTGGTAACAATGAGGACATGTTCCTATGCAGTGAAAAGACTTTCAAACCCAAGTGAATTACACTACTCACTTGTCTTTAGCATTTCTCAAATTGATAAACTTCTGTTGAATTATCACTTACACATTTTCTTTAAAGTATTCTGTAGCAGGGATTTATCTGTACTTATAAACTAGTTTTTGAATCAGCTTATTAAAAGGTGTGATGAATACCAGGTAACACCTGATCAGCAACGTGCAAGTCCATTGGTAGACACAGTGGCAAGAACCAGAACGACATAGCCACCTTGGCTCTCCCTAGAGACCAAGAAGGCAAGACAAATGCTTCAATAAGCGTGTTGTGACTGTTATCAATAAATATCTTGATTATATATTGTTTAGAACACATTGCACTAAAAATGCTATATTCCCATATTCAAAACCTTTAACAAACCAGGCTTTTAAAATACTAATTACAGTATAATTTTTGAAAAAGATAAAAAAGAAACACTTTAAACATTAGCGTGTTTCTGCTACTAGATAAGATATTGCTGGTTTCCTATTCACTTGAATTTAAACAAGATTTTAAAGTGTATATAAAACATTCGCACATCAAAGTGTAGCTACTGCAATGTAATCAGCTCCTTTTTATTCAGACACTGATAAGGCTTTTGCAAAATTGGCTGTACTTGCTGTCTTATGTGAAATATATTTTAGTTCAGCACTCTTTACAAGCTGCAGAAAAAAACAGGGATTTTATCGTAATCTGTCTGGCTATAGCTATTAGTTTTTTGTAAACCTTAATCCAGAGTTTAGCATCTATTTCATCATCTTAAAGTCAAAAAAGAAAAGACAAGAAGTGAAAAGAAATGTAAATTTGATTTATTATATGAAAGATAATTATTCTTTTATTTTTATAATGTATTCAAAGTCTTCATGGAGAGGAAACTAATTTTAGCTAAATTCTTAAAGAAAAGGCACAGGCATAGGTTCTTAAATTAGTAAAGATCTTACAATATACAACTTCCCTCTTTAATCAAAAATTGATGACACTTACTTGTGTGTTAATAACAAATGATGTTCTTAGTCAATATTTGAATACTCTTCATTTTTACATGGTTTTACCTTTTTGTTCTGCTTACAGTTTTCTCTGAATTAAAAGAAAAAATATCCTACAGAGCCATGGTGGTCATTTCCTGCTATTTATTTATTAAGGCTAAACCTGAGCTAGCAGAGCATGGACCAGCCCAGCAGGGTTTCCTGATTGGTGCCCCAAGAGATATGAATAGGTGATCTCTGGGGGCAAAATGATTCAGAGATCAACTCTTCTGGGAAATCTGGAGTTGAAAAGTGAATCAGATATACTTTGCAGGGATTTCAGAAGGTGGGGTGGGATGGTGGTGGGAGGGGTCACCTGCAGGCTCTGGGTCTTGCCAGGCTACTGCTTGCCTGCTCCAGACCCAACCAGGACTGAAGGGTAGAGTCTTAGCAAATTTATTCAAGGACAAACTTCCTTATGGAAAACTAGAAATTTAACCTTTAGTCACACAACAATGGAAGCCCACAACAAAATGAAAAGGCAACATACAGAATCGGAGAAAATATTTTCAAATTCTATATCTGATAAAGTGTTAATATCCAAAATATATAAGTATTCATACAACTCAATAGTAGAAAAACCACAATCCAATTAAAAATAGGCAGAGCAACTGAATAGACATTTTTCCAAAGAAGACACACAAATGACCAAAGGTGAACGGAAAGGTACTCAACAGCACTAATCATCAGGGAACTGCAAATCCAAACCATAGTGAGATATGTCCTCATACTTGTTAGAACGGCTATCATCAAAAAGATAAGAAATAAATGTTGGCAAGGGAATGGAGAAAAGAACACTTGTGCACTGTTGGTGGGAATGTAAATTGGTGCAGCCACTATGGAAAACAGTATGGAAGTTCCTCAAAATATTAAAAATAGAAATACCATATGATCCAGCAAATCTACTTCTGGAAGGAAATGAAAACACTATCCCAAAGAGATATCTGCACTCCCATGTTCTTTGCAGATTTTTTACAATAGCCAACACATGGAAACAACCTAAGTGTCCATAGATGGATGAATGGATAAAGAAGATGTGGTGTACATATGCAATGGAATATTATTCAGCTATAGAAATAAGGGGGCATTGTGCTAAGCGAAGTAAGTCAGACAGAGAATGACAAATGTTGTATGATCTCACTTACATGTGGAATCTAAAAAACCCAAATTCATAGTTAGAGAGAACAGGTTGGTGGTTGCCAGAGGCAGGGGCAAAATGGGTGAAGGTAGTCAAAAGGTACAAAATTCCAGTTAGAAGATAAATAAGTTCTGGGGCTGTAATGTACAGCATGGTGAGTATAGTTAAAAATACTGTATTACATATTTAAAAAGTTGATAGAATAAATCTCAAAATTTCTCATCACAAGAAAAAAATTTTTAACTATGTAAGGTGACGGATGTTAACTAAACTTATTGCAGTAATCATTTCACGATATATACATATATCAAATCATTATGTTGTATACCTTAAACTAATACAATGTTATACGGCAATTATATCTCAGCTTACATATTTATAAATAAATAAATGCTTTGTCAATAGAGAACTTCTAAATCTGACATCTGTGTTTCCAAGACACTTTGTCAATTAAAAAAACTATATATCAATGTTTCTGTTCCTAAAATAGTGAACAGAGTCAGAAAAAAAAGAATTACTGTGCTTTCAGTACAAAGGCAAGTTGAAATACTACATAGATAACACAATCACCCCATATCACTTTTTATTGAGATATAATTCACAGATGGAAAATTCACCCCTTTAAAGTGTACAGTTCAGTGGTTTTAGTATATTTGGAGTCGTGTGATCATTACCACCATCGATTTCCAGAACATCCTCATTACCCCAAATGGGTAAGGTACCCACCCTACCCATTAGCAGTCGCTCCTGATAGCCTTCTTCCCTTAGCCCCAGACAAACACTAAACTACTTTCTGTCTCGAGACTAGTGCTGCCTAGTCTGGACATTTTACATAAATGAAATCATAAAATAGGTAGTCACAGATTTTATACTTTCAAATAGACTTAATCCTGAATAAAAGAAATGTATCGTTTTTCTTTAGTTCACTGTCATACTATTATTTTCTTTTAAAAAGTTGTATTATAAGTTAGTATGTGAATAAGAGATCCTTGGGTCGATTAGCTAAATGTGTACATGGTGATGATGACAATCCTTTAAATTTTATATAAAGAAAAGATACCTCATCATCAATCGATCTTATTTCATTCTTTTCTTTTAAAACTGAGGTTTCTAAAGCCACCCCATGGTGACGCTGGTGAATCAAGGACAGTTAGGGTTACGATTTTCCCTATTAAATTGACTCACTTGCCTGGTTGTATAAGGGTATGCCTAAGTAACCAAAATCAGTAAAATCAAATTCCTAACAAAATTAGGCTGCAACATGTTCTGTTTAAAAAATAAGTTTATTCTGTCTTTACTGGGACGACGTATTGGAAGAAAACAATTTCTTCTGCCTGGTACAGTGGGAAAATTATATCTGAGAACTGTGAAAGTCCCTTAGTGCAAGACATTGGACAATAATTACAGTAGGATAGAATTGGACAATAATTACAGTAGGATAGTTACTACACAATGGTATACTTAGTCTGCTTATGCTGAGAATGAAATAGATGTGCTCAGATAAGTGCAGTAGGGTTTAATATGTTATACATATAAAGAAATCCTGTGCAGCAGTAATCCTCACTAACCATGGGGGGAAGAAGGAGCTCCCTCACAGAACCACCTCCTCATCAGAAGCATTGGTCACCCAACTGGGAAAGTTCCCATTCCTAACTGGAACCTGCTGATGTGAACAGATAGAACACAAGAGCCGTGCCTCCCTCAGAAACACAAGGAAATAAAAACAAACAACAGAAACAAATGACTCCTTACTTCTGCCTCAAGCCATCCCTTTCTCTTCTCTTCACCTTTTCCTTCACCCAAGTAAACTTTCCCTGTGGAAAAGGGGAGACGATTTGAGTTAATGGCATGAGTTATGCATGAGATTCTATCAACTACAAAATGTCATCTCTGTTGGTGGGCTACGATGTAATTTTAATCATCAATTTTTGTATTACATTAATATAGTGTCCCTAAGGTGCAAACAAATTACCCAAGACAGACTTCTATGGGATATTTGTTGCTAAGTGGCATATGAGAGCACTGGATACCTAGAAAAAAGGAGAGCCCCAAGGGTGGGGATGAAGGAAATGAAAACTAATTTACTCTGTTTCACATGTATCTTTCAAGCTCCAGGAATTGTGCTTTGCTCTGGGCATACAGGGATGATTAAAACAAAATCACTGTATTTAAAGAATTCAATCTGATGAATGGTGATAATTATCCCCAAGGATAGTATAATATTTAAAATATAGGTGTATACAAAATATTATGAGGATGGATTTAAGTTCATATGAATGTTGGCACCAGGCCTGAGTCATGTAGAATAAGCTAGAATTTAGCAAGGAGTCGAGAAAGTAAAGGACTTTCTAGAGAGAAGAAACTACTTACAAAGTAATGGAGAGAAAATGCCAAGGTCAGAGAAATGCAAATTACTCAGCACACTTGAAGCATCACAAAATGTACAAAGTTAGGAACAGAGAGGCAGGCAAGGGCTAGTTCAGTAAGGTCTTTTTTGTGCTAATAAAAAGAGTTTGTAGATTATCTGAAAAGCAAAAGAGAATCCATTGGAGTAATTTATGGAGAAAGGCATCATACTGACTCACCTTGGATAAGGTAAGTACATAAGTTGTCATTTTGCCAACAGCAAAGAGGAGGCGCTAATGCAGTCCTATACAAAGGGTGACCCACTGATCTGCTGCCAGTCTACGAACTGTTTGTTACTTGCCCAAGATGTCATGTATGTAGTCCATAAGAGTGTTAATCTACTACTTCATAACACACTATTCAGTTCATCTGGCCCTTTTTTTAGTAGACTTTCTTGAAGAGGTAAACGACGTATTGATCTACATTCTGGCTTCAGCTCACTATCTCCATGAACGGGAACTCTTGGTAGCATAGCTTAGAGGTTAGACTATAGTTTCCCTGCTGAGCAATAAGCCTCTCTGCTTGGTGGATAATGGACTCCATAGGGTATCATCAGATGTGTCTTGCTCACTATTTCAAGTGCTACTCCTAGAACCGACCCCATCATGTGGTAAGTGCTCAAGCAGTATCTGCTAACCAACGGATGGGAACAAGCCTAGAGTGTTATGACCGGTTGTCATGCTAGTGAAATAGTCCAGGAAATAATGACTTTGCAAACCAAGCTGTTGTCTGTGGAGCCAGAGAAGAGGGAAAGTTATGGAGATACTTACAAATTAGAATCAACCAACACATGGTTAATCAGATTTTTCTGGATGAGTCATATCGTAGAGATGGAGTGATCTAGAAAGTTGCTTATGAAAATTTGGTTTGGAGGATGGTCTGGGTGATGGTGGCAAATTCCTAGGTAGATTGCACAGGAGGATTATCAGAGTTTGGCTCTTTTCAGGTGGAGACATCAGATTAATTAAGAAATCACATATACGTATCTTGGGCTTGCAAGACTTTGGAGTTAGAGATATAAATGTGGAGCTACCACCATATGCAGAGAGGGCAGGAAGGGGATGAAACTCTGAAGAACACTAAGGTTAAGAGGAGTGCAGGAGGAGAGTAGCCCAGACACCACACTAGGAATGAATTTTTGCAGAATTCACAGGAAAATTGGGAAGGAATGATGTTACAGAAGAAAAGGATCAAGAAAGTTTCAAGAGGAAGGAAATGGTAAACACTTACAAATGTTCCTTAAATCATGTACAATACAGTTATTTTCTATTGCCACAAAGCTAATTATCACAAATTTAGCAGCTTAAGGCAACATTCATTTATTATCTCACAGTTTCCATGGGCCAGGAGTCTGAGCACAACCTCACCGGACCTTCTGCTCAGGATCTCACAAAGCTGTCATCAAGGTTGTAATCATGGTTGGGCTGTGTTCTCATTTGGAGCTTGAGTGGGGAAGATCCCCTTCCAAGCTCATTCAGGTTATTGGCATATTTCATTTCCTTGTGTCTACATGACTGAGAGTGCCTCACTTTTTCTGACTATTGGCTAGGGTTGTTCTCAAGACCTAGAGGCCCCCACCATTCCTTGTTACAGGAACTGACATAACATGGCTGTTGACTTCATCAAGCCAACAAGGAGAATCTTTCGCTTCAGTCGGCAAAAGTGGAATATTACATATTGTAATGTAATCACAGGAGTGACATCCCATCACTTTTGCCATATTTTATTGGTTAGAAGCAAATCACAGGTCCTGTACACACTCAAAGGAGGGTATCACACAAAGTTGTGACCACCAGGAGGTGGGTATCATTGAGGGTTACCTAAGAATCTGTTCGCCACATTTGATAAGGCCTGAAAAGGACTCAGTGGATTGATTTGTCAGTTAGGACATCACTGCATCCCTTAGAAGAGTTCAGTGAGTTGGTAGGGCCAAGAGACAAATTTCAGTGAACAGAAGAGAGAATGAGTAATCAGGAAGTGGAGACAATGAACATAAACAACTATTCCAAGATTCTTATCCATGAAGGGAAGAAGAGAGGATAAGCCTTTGGCTTTTTAGTGTCCAAGGGACAGACTATGTGGTATTTGTCTCAGATCCTCACTGTAAGCTCAGAGTCTGATAAAGAGCAGCTGTTGAATAGGAATTCATTGAATGACAGTAGCCAGGGTGGATAAAATTTGGAGAAGTGTTTTTATAGTTGTTTAAGGTGGGACAAATTTAAAGATGTGATTTATAGAAGAGGAGTAAATGGAGAGGAAGAGGTTAAGGACATTAAGGATGAAGGGGAAAGGGGAGTGTTTGCTGTCAAGGACCCATAGGAAATGGGAGGCAATGGCATCTACAAAGCCACCGGAAGGTTGCTTTCTCCCACTTTCTTACTTGCATCTGATGCTCTTCCCATTTCACAGGGAAAAGAGAAATGACTAGAAGAGCCCTTGCTCAGACCAACATCACCGAGTCTCTCAATGGCCAGCACCAGTGCTCACATTTCTGTGTCCTCCTATTCCTAAGGATGAACTGGCTGTCATCCTATTAAGGTCACCTCTCCACAGGCATGCGGGTATCATTCCCTCTCCCCTTCACAGAGACTTCACTCCAGTACTTCTTGCCTCCTCTTCTGCTTCATCAATTTTCCTCTTCAATGGTATCATTGCCATCAGCATACACACATGCTTTTAATTCTCTTAACGGGGCAAAAAGACAAAAACTAAACCTCTGCCTAACTCTCACCCAGTTTTCTGTTTCTCCTCACTGCGAAACTCCTGGAGACATTTTCCTTCACTCTCTCCAATAATGTATTTATGAATTTTATTTGTTTGTTTACCTAGATTTTTTAATCAGGATGGTGAAATGTGAAAGTCATCCTATATGTTCCAGCTGACAGTTTACAATGTGAGGGAAAGGCAAGGATAAACATGATTACTCTTCTTGAAAATTCACTTCGTTTAGAAGGAGAGAACCACGAACACCTGCTCTCTGTTTATCCAGAATTCTGAAGGGAACTCAGTTTACCACAGCAGCATGGTGCACTCGGTCTGTTTGGGCGAGAGGCTCACTCTAAGAGCTAGGACACGGTCAAGCTGCGTTGGGAACAGCCTCAGGCAGGGTTGACCAAGCAGAGTGCAGCCTCCCTGGGTCCTCTCCTCGTGTCGAGTTTCCTTGCTCTATAACCAGACCCATCAGGATGGAGATCACGTGCTGGGCCCCTCTGCCTACAGAGAGGTAACGCTGAGAAGCTGCACGTTTTAAATCGTTGATGTTACTTTGTTTTCTTGGTTTCAAAAAGCTTGTTTGCATTTCTCTTTTAACTTGATGCTGTGGTTTTATTTAAAATTTGATTTTAAATTAGACAACAGGCTCCAGTCTGACGCTTACTTGCTGTTAGCATTTCCACTGTGGTCCAAATTTGACTTGCTTAAATCTGCAGTCTTTATGTGGCTAAGACAGGTTATTGCAATAGGACAATGTTTTGGTTCTTCCTCTAATTTTCTCTTTCTCCTCATTTTGACCACATGGCCATGATCTGTAATTGTTTCATAAATCCCCCCGGTGGGATTTTGGCTGGGATGAAAGTAAAGGCAACTTGTCTCTCCCTGTCTTTTGTAAAAGCTAACCCATTGAGGAGATTACCCTGAGTTTTCTGGAGGCTCCTGGCCAAGAGCAATGCCCTGGGAGCCAGGTGGGGGAGTCCGAGAACGCCTGGAAGGAGAGTGAGATCTATGGTTCTGAGAGCAGAACCATATGCACGGCCACGGGCTCTCTGCCTCCATGCCTCCTTGTTTGGGGTATAGTAGCCTCTGCAGGTGGCAAGAGTCAGATGGAAATTGTGTCTGCAACCCTAGGGAGGTGGGAGTGTAGGTCCAGTGTTCCCTAGCATGCCCACCGGGCACATAGGGGTCAGGAAGATGAGTGGGTCGGCATGATTCAGACAGACTGGTGAGTAGAGAGGCTTCCCCTTGCCTTGAGGCTTAATGAGACACTGGATATACACACAGCTTCAGGGCCCGAACACAAATAAAGTTGAATTTTCTGTTTTCTGCATGGAATCCAGTTTTATCATAATATATACCTTGTTGACCTCTGTGAATTGAATCAGCTACATTTATAAAAAGATTTGAATTTTGTTGATTTCTGTGTTGAACATTCTGCTTTTGCTATTTTACTCCTAACTTCCACTTTTTTAAGCTACAGACATGTTTCCTCCAGGATTATTTTCTTGAATTGAGTTTAGTATTTAGTGCTTCTGTCTGTCACTATCCCACATAATAGAAAACATGAGGGACAAGGAGCACAGGTGGTTTTCATCACTGATCCTGATTAATTTGAGGATTTTTGAAAACTTAAAAGGATCATTGCAATCATATTACAAAATAGCATCTTCTAAGAGGCAACCATTCTTGACAATGGTGTGTATCTTTTACATTTATTTATTTGCACGGGAACGCATACACACATACATATTAATGAGCTCCCACTATATTTAGTTAATGCTCATTGGCCATATTTCATGAGACAGCACACCAGACTCATTCTTTTATTTATTAGCTGCCAATTATTGATTATTGTGTAAAATGATTATTGTTTAATTTATAGTTCCGTACTCTTACTGATGGGAATATGGTTGTTTCTTTCCTTTGTGTTTTACTTTTAAAAACATCCTTGAAGATATTTTTGTGTGCACCTGTATGAGTAGATAAATCTAGAAGTGGAATTTCTGACTCAAAAGACACATGCATTTTTTATTTCGGTTGCTTTTGCCAAATCAATCTCCATAGTTAGTTCAATTTATACTCCCACAAATAAAGACTTAAAAACACACAGGTGGTGCGAATTCAGACCCCACAGCAACGAGAGGGACAGTGTGTGGTTGCAGGTGCATTTGGGGTAAACTTTTTGTGTGTGCTTTTCCTGAGGCAAGGCGCTGGCTTACCTTTCTGGATACTTGGTTTTGAAAACTGAGAACTTTTTGTAATTACCTTGTACTTAGCCATGCATTTAAAAGAAATGTCTGAAAATATTATCTAGCATTTTTTCAGTATTTTTTAGTGGGAATGTTGTTTAGCTTTTCTGATTGGCCATGTTGTCATACCTCAAAGCCTTGTCTTTTTACTTTGTTTCCTATGTCACTGTCTATACACAAGTTATAAATGTTTTATGCAGTCATATTTGTATGTCTTTCATTTGATAGCAAAGGTTACGACTGGTGGCATTTCTACTGGCCACTAGAATATTTTATAAGTGCAGAATTAGACAAGAGTTATAGGACCCTGGTCTTTATGACTTTGGGATTTTTGTTATTGCTGCATTTACCTAAAATTATAGAATACTGTGCATTATTTAACCTCAGAAATCACCCAAACACACAAACATATGCGTGTATAACTTTATAGTTGGAGGGAAACATAAGAAACTGTAAAATTACCTTTATTAAAATGACATCAGGGCCGGCCTGGTGGCGCAGCGATTAAGTGAGCATGTTCCTCTCTGGAGGCTCAGGATTTGCCGGTTCAGATCCCAAGTGCAGACGTGGCACCGCTTGGCACACCATGCTGTGGTAGGCATCCCACATATAAAGTAGAGGAAGATGGGCACGGATGTTAGCTCAGGGCCAGTCTTCCTCAGCAAAAAGAGGAGGATTGGCAGCAGATGTTAGCTCAGGGCTAATCTTCCTCAAAAAAAAATTAAAAATGACATCAACATTTACTTGGCTATAATTTTTTCTTCGCTCCAATGCATGTCAGTTTGTCTCTCCAAATTTTTTTTACAAGTATTAAGAAATGTCTGCCAATTAGACAGATTTCATCCTGGACATCTGACTACTGAAAACTCAACTCCTCATCTATCTAAATTTGTGTCGAAGATCTCTGAAGTATTGTAACTCTTCGTCTTAGAAGATGTACACTCAAATGTAGTATCAACACGTCCTAAATGTAAAGCTAAATTGATCTAAAATCTTCTATGGCGAGAAAACATGATGTTAATGTAACAAATTTAAAAGCGGGAAATCAGTATAACAGTTGGGTCAGTGCTCGTGACAGTGCCAAGCGATCTACGTGATATTTTGAAAGTTAGATCTGCCGTTGATCTGTTGAACTGACCAAGTTGGTGGTAACTAGCATTTTAAATCAAGACCCTTCATTATCTGACTGAAGCTTTGTGAATATTTTAAAACCAGCAGTTAGGTTTTCACATTGCTAAATCAATTAACTGGTCTGTTGAGGAAAAGAGGCATAGAAGAAATGTGGTCCTGTCATAGAAATCAAACAAGAATGTGAGGGACCAAAGTTTTCATTGTCTGGGAAGATGAGTAACATAGTATGAAAGGAACACAAGACCTCTAAACTAAAAGACGAGTCATCTTCTGCGACGGTCACCTCCGCCGTGCTGTCCACTCACAATCTGCAACTGGATCCTTTACCCTTTGGCTATTTCTCAAACTAGAATTTACTTTAGAAATATGCTCTGTGAAATTAAGGGCTCAATAAATTGAATGATATTGTGAAGGTGGAAATGATGTTCCCACGTAAAAACCTCTCAGTTGTGGAATTACAAAGCTGACAATTAAGTCAGAAATTTTTACTAATAAATTCATTAATAAAAATGTTTTTAAATAAAAGGCATACAATTTAATATAACTTGAATTTAACAAAAGGAAAAAAGTGAAACTAAAGAAATTACACAAGAGATGTAGATTTATAATATATTCTATTCATGACAAGCAAAAAAGTATTACAAAAATATTTAAGAGCTTGGAGTCCTTCTCTTGGCTTTTTAAAATCATGTTTCAGTGTCAGACACTGTTGATTGATTTCCTGGTAGAAAGATAATGAAATTAACATACTTATATTTCTTTCTATGCCCCTCCAAGAAGCTATACTTACTTTTCTAACTTTATTGCTCTGAGAGGGTTTAGAACATTTTTTTTTCTATTTCAATGTTTGCCGATTCAGTTTTCACAGGTGTTCAGTCTTATTCCTATATTTAAACAACTGTTATGCTCACCAGCATTCTTTTTCAACAGCTTCTCTTATTCTGAGTTATATCACTGTATCTATCTTTGTCTATCCATCCATCAGTGCATCTATCATGTATCTACATATCATCTATCTATCTATCTATTCATCTATTTATTTACTATATAGAGTGGTAGTTTTCATCTTCAGTTGGTGTGTATGCATTTATTTGTTTCTCTAGAACTGCCTCTAATGACTATAAATACTGTATCTTTCATGCTTGGTTACTTTTTCTTCCTTGTACCATCTGCCTTTATTGTTTTATAAGATGTTATAAATTCTAAAGTAGAGTGTCAAAAATCTCACATCTTTTTTCAGAATAGCCTTCTCTTGGAGCCCTCTGTTCTGTTGCTTTCCTGTTCTCTGTGTCTCCTACCTGTCTGTTATTGCTTTATGCTCCTTCATTACTACTCCAAGAGGGTTTGCTACAGCTGGATCCAATTATTGATTCCATTTTGGGGAACTGTTGCTTATTTTCAAAGAGCACATTCTAAAGTGAAGATGAATAGGAATAAACTTTGTGAGTCCTTGTAATCCAAAAATTTCTTTGTTTTAAAATTTTATTTCACGGGAAGTCTTGCTGCAACAAAATCCTAAGTTGAGTGAGTTTCTATTATGCACAATTCTGAAGGCATTAATCTTTTAACCTAAAGTTTTTGTTATGACTAATGGAAAATTTGACAATTTTCTGATTCTCATCTCTTTGTGGTGATTTTTATTCTGCGAATTTTAGGAACTTCTTTTTAAAATTGATGTTTTCACTTATTACAGTGATGTACTTAGTATCATTCTTTCCTCATTCATTTTGTTGTACATTTGTTATTCTTCTTTTATCCATAGACTTCTGATCATTGGCTCTGAGAAATTATTTTGTGTTAGGTTTTTGACCATTTCCTCCTCTATTTTCTCTATTCTTTTTTTCTGGAATTTATATTATTTAAAAATATTTGAGATCAATTTCTCAGGATGATCTTCCATATTGCTTATCTTTTCACTCAGATTTTCCATTTCTTTAATTTTTATTCCACTTTCTAGGATGTTGCCTTGATTTTGAATTCCCATCATTGTTGTTGAATATTTTAAAATTTCCTAAATCATAGCTTTAATTTCCAAGTCTTCTTTTATTTTCAATCTTTTTATAGTATCTTGTTATTTTATTGGATGTTATTTTATGGATGAACTTTCTTCTGAATCTCTCTATAGATATTTCTTTTCTTCTCTCTCTTTGGGTCTCATCTATTTCCTGGAGTGTCAGTTGCTTCTGTGATGAGCTGTTTGGTTAATCTTGGTATCAAGAATTTCATTAAGTGAGCCTGTGGCTCACTTTTATTTGAGATGGAAAAAATAAAGCTGCTTGGAAGCTCTGTTTGTATGAGAAAATCTTGTCAACCTGCAGCCTTGTCTTAGGAAGCAGGAAAGTAACTAGGAGGGCTATAATGTGAGCATCTTTGTTCTGGGGCAAATTTCTGTAGAAAAGATCAATACAGTGTTTTTACCTGGTGAGTAGACAATTAATTGCGGAGGAGAGATGAGGGGCTAGTGTTAACTGACCTGAAACCAGACTTTCCAACAATCTTCTTATTTCATGCCCTCAGCCTCACTCCAGCCCTTTTTTGTAGCTGGTATTTTTGAGGCTCAGTGCTCTCTTGGGGTTCTGCAGATGTCTGCCTCCTTGTCTATAACCTACTCCTTTTCTGCTCTAGACCTCTGTTAGTCAATGTGTGATCAGTGGAATGAGGCACGAGCATCAGAGTGGAGTTTGACAGAGATGCAAATTCTCATATTCTACCCTAAACCTACCGAATCAGAATCTCTGGGGTGGTGTCTAGCAAGTTCTGTCTTAATACGTGACTTTTTTTTAAGCACAAACAATTTAAGAACTGCTACTCTGGACTGTGGATTCCTCATCTCCACTTCATTTTTATCTTTCCTTTAACCACATTCAGACTTCCAGACATTACGGATTTCTCTTGTCAAGCATTTTTGCTCCTCATTTCTTTATTGTTTTTTCATGACAGAGGTCACAAATGTATGTGTCTAAGGGACAAAACAAATAAAATTAGTGAGTGAATTGGATGGATGACAGGCACAGAGAGTGAAAGGAATTATGGAAGCTGAAGAACACAGGCCTTCACCTAAAGGTTGTGCCTGCCCATGGTCCACTCTGTCCAGCCAACAGGGTCCAAGTAGAGATGTGGGATCATTGTTGCCAGAGCCTCAGGTTGTCCACCTGGGGAGTGGGAGTGTAAGTAAGTGGTGATTTCCTAGTTTGAAACACTATGCATACCGTCAACACAGTTTGTGGGCCATGCCTGTAATACTTTATTTTTATCCTTTTCCTTCTTTAATATTTTAGTGGTGGCTTGGCAAGAAAAGGAGATGAACCCCTGTTGTTAATTGGCCCCATTTAGAAAGAATCTTTCTGTTCTTAGTTTATTTTTTATTTTTCGGTAAACATCTGAAGGCTTTTTTCTTTAGTTTGACCCATAGCTTCAACTGAATTGGAAATTTTCTACAGTTTTTCTGTGAATCAACAGTGGTGGATAATGGCAAGGTAGAAGTCAAAGACTTGAGACATTGTGTCCTTTAAATTAAGTGCGATCTGTCATCTCTGCTTTGGTGATTATAATTGGGCTAGAATGGACCTTGGACTTCAATGAAGACCTAGATGGCACTAAAGTCAAAAATGGTCCTGCTGTTCCTCCTTGTAAACAATGCTTGGGTTAACTGTCATATTGGATTCTCTTTTATCATTTACAATGTTTTCTTCCTCACTTGAATCATATGGTAAAATAATTCTAGATATTTTCTTTTTTGAATGTACGCAATTTTGTCTCACCTTCATTTGTTTCAGTATTATTGCACATCAGGTTTTATGTCTTTATATATATATATATATCTTTTATATCTTTATATCTTTACTCCCATTTGCAAAGAAATTTCAGTTATTAAGTAAAATTCAACACACTTCTTTTTGTAAGACCCTTTCTCATTAACACAAAAACTGTCCTCTAAATGATTTCTTCTTGCTTAGGAATCATCAGGAAATTCTCCACTATATTTCCTGTGAGAAAAAGTTTATGTTCTATGTTCTTATGGGCCATTTTGTACTGATGGCTCATTAATGGATTGTCCAAAGATTTCATGTAAATGGCTCTCATTTCAGAATCACTTACAGCCTGTGAAAGATGACTCTCATCACTTAAGAAGTCAAGGAATGAGGAATCTTGCTCATTTTCTGACTCTTCATTTTCATCTGATGGTAAACTTGAATCCTGATCAGTGAACAACATTGGGAGGCCAATGTTATCAATGTCATGATTCTTTCTTCAACAGAATACTTTTCATGGCCTATGTTTACTTGAACACATGCTTGCTATGTACTAAATTTTCATTTCAAATCTCTTCATGTACTTTATCATCATAGTCACAGAGCCTACTTCATCTTTTATGTTTTATTGAAATAAAATTCACACACATAAAACGTGCCATTTCTAGAGCGTAAAATACTTTGTTTTTCAGTATATTCAGAGTTCTGTAAAAATCACTATAATCACAGTTTAGAATATCATCATCACCCCCCCAAAAAATTTCATATCCATTAGCAGTGGCTCCTCCTTCCTTTTCCCTCTGGCCCCTGGCAATCATCAGTCTGCTTTCTCTCTCTATGCACTTTCCTATTCTGAATATCTCATGTAATAGAATCATACAGAATGTAAATTTTTCTGTCTGACTTCTTTCACTTAGCATAATTTTTTCAAGTTTTATCCGTGTTGTAGCATATGTCAGTACTTCATTTCTTTTTATGGCTGAACAATATTCTGTTATATGTATATATCACATTTTGTTTATCCATTCTTTCATTAATGGACATTTGGGTTGTTTCTGCTTTTTGGCTATTATGCATAATGCTTCTATAAACATTCCTGTACATGTTTTTTGTCAATACAAGTTTTCAGTTCTCTTGAATGTACCCAGGAGTGAAATTCCTGGGTCTTACGGTAATATTATGTTTAATTCTTTGAGGAACCACCAAACAGTTTTCAAAAGTGGTTGCATGCTTTGACATCTCTACCAACAATGTATGAGGGATTTAGTTTCTCCACACCCTTGCCAGCACTGTTATTATCTGTCTTTTTAATTGTACACATCCTAGTATGTGTGAAGTGATAGCTCATTGTGGTTTTGATTTGCATTTTTCTGATGACTGATGATATTGAGTATCTTTTCACGTGCTTATTTGCCATTTGTATATCTTCTTTGGAGAAATGTCTGTTTAAAGCCTTTGCTCATTCCTCACTTGGGTTGTTTGTCTCTTTATTACTGAGTTATAAGGTTCTTCATATATTTCAGATGCAACTCCTTTATATAGTATATGATTTGCAAATGTTTTCTTTCATTCCATGGATTTTCTTTTCACTTTCATCATGGTGTCGTTGCAAGCACCTAGTGTACTTAATGAATGTTCTTTTTTTAAATATCAGGAATGGATATAAAATTTTCCTACCTGCTTTTTTGCTGTCAAAAGATTTATTTTATGTCACTTATGATATCCTAATATTGAATTAAATTTGTATTTCCAAGATGAACCGAACTGACTGTGGCTTAATTTTCTGTATGCATGTGTATATATACTTACAAGCATCTGTATCTGTATCTGGATCTACGTATCTGCTTTTGTTTTATTTGCTTGTTTGTGTTTTGCCTCCTTGCTCTGACAAAGTTTGAGGCTAAATATCTTTATGGTAATTGAGTCTTTGTGTTCCTAATATTTTCAGATATAAATATTTAATACATTCTATTCAGTGCATGAAGAAGGTTATATATTGGCTCTCCAAGGCCACATATGGCCCATGGACATGTTTGGCACACACAATACTACAAACACTGGGACAGCACCCATTAAAAAGGCAATGCAGTTTTATTTGAAAACCCTGACTGAGTGTCCCTGAGTTCATATTCCCACCCAGCAACAGTCAGGGCCTGGTTTCTAGGTTCCCCATGGGGCAGGTTTTATGGGCTCCAGATTGCTACCATCTTCCGCAATGTTGATTATCGTTCAGTCATTGATGTTATCTTCCTGTCGCCTGTATAGAACTGAGTTTGTAATCTCTGGAGTAAAGGTCAGAACATTTACATCTTCATTTTAAATTTACTCTTTCATTTTATCTGCTCTTATATATATTGTAATACTTCTTGATAGATCCTATTTGCTCTGGGTGTTTATGTGTGTGTGTGTGTTGAATGGGAGATAGATAAGGTGCCAGGTCCTTTGAGAATTGCAATAATAGAATAGACAAGTGCAATAATGGAAATAATGGAATGGAGGGATTTTCTCTAGCTTTAGTGGTCAAGCGGGCTTCTCTGAGAGAAGTGGCTATCTCAGGCATTGAAGTTTGATTATCCCACTTTAAAGAAGAAGAAACTGATTCAGGGGAGATAAATTACTCCATAAAAGCCATAGAGATATGAAGAGCTAGATCTTAGGCTTATTTTACATTTAGCCAAGAGTTGCTTTATATTTTTGCAATTCTGGATAGGAATTTTAACTCTTGTCACTAATACCAAGCTCCCCAAACCACTCCCATGACATTTATTTTTTTCTCCCCAAAGCCCCAGTACATAACTGTATATGCTAGTTGTCTGTCCTAGTTCTTCCATATGGGATGCCACCTCAGCGTGGCTTAACAAACGGTGTGTAGGTCCTTGGCCAGGGTCCGAACCAGTGAACCCTGGGCCACCAAAGCAGAGCAAGTGAACTTAACCACTACACCACCGGCTAGATCCCCAGGATATTTTAAAAGTCATTTTAACCAGTTTTCCTTGTCACTAGCACGCAAGTGAAAACATGTAGGTCAGCTAACAACGATCTATTCTAATTTCTCAGTTCACTGACTATTCTAATTAACCAAAACTTAGCACCATCTATTCAATACCCTTCACTGGGTTGGATGTAACATGGGATGTGTGTGTTATACATAGAGTTTGTGCATTTAATAAGTAAGTTCTTCCATTAAACAAAACATCATGGAGTCTTGTCAACCAGGCATCTTTCAAAGATAGAGGTATGCCACTGTCCTCAAAAGAAGTTGATTTATTTTTGCAAATAACACTCACCCATAATTTTAATAGTCTATATGAAATTGCTCTTATGTAAACACAGAGTGCAGCAAATTGTTTTCATTCAGACACACCCTATAAAGAATTATTTTATTATTTTTTAAAGTATGTGTTATATTTATATTCATTTTCAGTGACTGATTATCATAACCTGACACGTTGGGTTTATTACATATGGCTTCAAATTATATTAAAAACATATATATAAGGATTTCATTAATTTAAATAAAGCCATTATCCTACATAAACTAATTTGAATTGAATTGCCTTTTCTCAAAGCCAAAGTACTCAATTGTAAAATACCTATTTAATGCATGATATAATTCATTCTTAATATCCAAGTTTAAAAAAAAGGAGAAGAGACAGCAGCTGTAATCTAATATTTTATTCTGCTATGTGGACAAAATGATAATAAATTAAAGTGATGGGAAGAGTTTGACATACTTTATGTTGCTCAGATTCACTTTCATTATTCTGATCGCCCAACAGAAACCTTGCAGTCATGATCTGCTCATAAGAATTGTTTCTGTTGAAAAGAAATTTTTGTGGGGAGAAATCAAGCTTCACCAGTAACAGCTTTTTCCTTCACCAAGACAGGGAGGGATCCTTAGAGTGGTGCTAACCTGGTCTCCTCACCCACTTCCAGGTCTGGTGCTCATTTTTGCAGGCTCAGAAACTTGGTTGGTAGTACACCCAGAGGTTATGATGTTCCAACATATGGACATCATTTGAAACTCAAATAAAAATATAACTACCAAGTGGATGGAATACTAGGGTTCACCAATTATCAGTCTTGCCCCAAAGATGGGAGGATATGAAAGCCAAATTACAGCAAGGGGATGTATGGTCTTAATGGTCTTGGTCAGCATACTACGATAATGGACTGTATCATTTACTCTTATGTTTCACCTAAGTCACTAACCAGATATTTACTTCGTGAGCCATGTCCTTTTTCATCCACAGTCAAAAGCTTAAATACTTAAATACTTTAATACTTCGAGGTATCTTAAATACTGTTTAAGGTAATTTGCATAGCCACTAGAGATATTATTTATTTTTGTATTTAATTCTCAATATTCTTATCACCAACTCTTGTACAGCATATAAATATATTGGTTTATAGCTCATTATTCTATAAGAAAATCTTCAAATTAAATGAAAAATGGAAACTTTAAGGAAGATGCAGTTTTCATCTTTTCACATAAAATATCCATGGAAATTGTTTAATCGGTTGCTTATTAATTTATATCAGTTAAGAGTTTAGAATACAAGATATGTTCTGAATATATAATATTTTGTTCAGTCTTTTTATCTGCATTTTTTTATTTTTAAGCACAGAAGATGGTTTATTTTTTATAAACTTTCACATAACTTTCAGAGTAGACAAGAAGCATCAGAAATAGCATAATCAATATTTCAATGACACTTGGACAGCAATACATCATAAATTGAATCTGTCAATCAAAGCAAGGAAGAGGATTCATGCATTAATATAACAAATATTTATTGAGCTCTGTTTTGTCTCAGCTACTAGAAATATAGAAATAAGTAGATATAGCCCCTGTTCACGAGAAACCTACAGCCTGGGTAGGTGGTGGGATATGGAAAAACCACTTATTTTATAGTAACGTATTTGCCTAAGTAGAGGTATGTACAAATGGCTTTGCCATTTTTAAATATGAAACTTTTAGGTGACTCTGGGGCCATCTAGAAAGGCTCCAGAGAGAGAGTTGCATCTGAGCAGAGATTTGAGGGATAAAAAGGAACTCTTCAAGCTGACAAGTTGCATAGGACCCTCAAGCCAAAGGGAGCATCATCTACCAAGACAAAAGTATGAGAGAATGAGGAGGATTCTGGAATCTATAAGTAGTTCAGTACGGCTGGATGAGAAGGACAATGACTAACAGAACATAGCAGGAGGTAAGACTGGACGAGAAGGCAAGAGGCCAGTTGATAAAGGGATTTGCAAACTCTGGAAAATATTTTAGAATCTTAAAAGAAGAGGTGCTATTCTTTACTTCAACTTTTAATTTTGAGATAATTGTAGGTTTACATGCAGTTGTAAGAAATAACACAGAGAGATTCCATGTACCCTTGATCCTCTTCCCCCCAGTGTTACACCTGGAAAAACTATTTTTACATTGGGAAAATTACTCTGTTGGCGATGTGGAGATGGACTGATGAGAGAAACAGAATGTGTCAAAGAACCATTCAGGAGGCTCATCCATGGCCCAGGAGAGAGAAAATGAGGGCATAGCCTGAGTCATGCCAGTTCATATGGAAAGAGGGTGATGGATTTGCCATGCATTTATATTGAAAAGTCACAAGATTGGGTGATTGACTGGGTGGTAGGACCACAGAAAGAAAGGGGTGCAGAAGACTTCCAGTTCCTATCCAGGAAGATGGGTGAATGGTTTACCAAAATAGAGCGTAGAGAGGGGGGAGCAGGTCAGTATCAAATGCCAGTAGGTGAAGTAAAACATTCATAATCATGATTAAATATATCAAATAAGCCATCGATGTTCTCAGAGCATTTGGAGAGCTGCTGCGTTGCCCAGCCCAGCTCCTGGGGAGAAGAAGCTGCACTCACTTTGGCCAATTCCTTCCCTCATTTATGCTTCAGTCCACTGCAAGCTGGCTTCTTGTTAAGTGGTGAATAGTGTTTAAAAGTTATTAGATTATAATAGATTTATGGGCCAGGAATGTGAGAATTCCTAAGAATCATGTCGTCCTTCTGTATAGTTCCCCAAAGAGATGCACATAAAGAAAAATGGAAAATCAAAGTCTCTCTGTAACATCCATTAATCAAGTGCCTGCTTCTTCGTGCTCATATAAATGAAGTGGGTGTTGGAATTTAGTTTTAAGGTCTGAACAGAGCGACTCCTTCCTGCTAAGTCAGATATAAACTGTGTAACCAGCCCATCACTGACGTACCAAGAAGTAGAGAGCCCGGTCTATGAGAGCTTTCCTGTAAAACAAGAGAGAGAGGGAGGAAGATGGCTAACTCCTGCTGGGGCTCCTGTCCTAGACCTGACCCTTGAGGGATTCTGCAACAGCTGCAATCAGAGCAGGAAGACCAGACAGCTCACAGAGGCCGCGACCTCTGTGCCTCCAGTGAGCCCTCTTTGAAATGTATGTGAATCTCTTTGAAGCCTCTTGCCAGTTTTACAACGCAGCAAAGTCTTTCTCCAGGACCTGGGAGCCATTCTTTTGAAATGCACTCATTAAGGAAGATACCACAGCCATCCCCCAGTTTCCAGGTGGGGGGCGGGGGTAGGAGTCTAACTTCGCATAAATGACAATTAGCAAACATGGATGATCTAATCACATCAACTAGCCTCCCTCCAAGGTCCTCCAGCACTTTCCACTAGCTCACTCCATTACTTAGAGACCCATCTTTTGTTTCAGCAGCCCTGGTTCAACCTCTGGACCCTATCGCATAGTCTTGAAACAAGGCTCTCTGCCTGTTGAACCCAGCCTGGTGTAATTTTTCTTCATCAGTTGTACTGAATAAAGCAGAATCTTAAGTAATTTATTTTCATGTTAAGAGAATGAAACATTATTTTAGAGCCCCAAATCGTAAAACCCACCAGTACAATTACTTAGGAAAAAACACTACATATGACACATTTTAATAAAAATATTTATTGTGGCTAAAGGTCAAAACTCATTAAGTATTGTCCAGCATACATTATTAAATGAGATAGTGATTTAATTGTCTTTAAAATTTTAAGGAGAGAGAGGCTTGGAATTAAGCCCTTAACTAAAATTTAAGGGGAAAAACATGTCTCTTTGTGTTTTCAAGGCTTCCTTTTGAACCGGTTGTATTTCTGAATTTAATCCTGCTAATAATACTGTTGGTGATGTGTAAAGTAAGACTGTGCAGCATGGGTTCCTGGCTGTGGTTCTCAGTCTGGAGAGGAGCCTTTTGAAATCCTCATGCCAGTGCTTCACTCTGGATCCATGAAATCTTCTGGACCACAGGAAAGGACAGAAATGTGGACTGTTAATGCCGTCTAGGTGATTGAGCAAGAACTACGAAATTATAGTGCTGTTTCTGAACCAGAGCTTCTCAAATCTTAATCTGCAAATGCATCATAAAGGGATCGGGTAAAAATGCAGATTTTGATTCAGTAGGCCTAGGGGGCCTGAGAATGTGCATTTCTCACAAGCTCCCTGTGATAAGGGCTTCTGGGTTCACACTTTGTGTGACAAGATTCTAAACATTGAGTAAAGAATTTTCAACCTTGGCTGCTCATCAGAAACACTTGAAGAAGTTGAAATAATCCTGATGCACTGCTTCATTGCCAGAGATTCTGGTTTTAATTGGCCTGGTCTGGTGTGCAGCCTGTGCTTTAAGGAGGCTGAGGATTGGGTCTGCCACCCACGAACCAGGACCCCTGGCCTTCTCATGATGCTGTAGAACCAAGTGTAGACCCTGGGGGCCTGGCAAGTGTGGCGGTTGTCCCAGAGATCAGACATTATTGGAACCTTCCTGAACTGCACCTAGTAATAGTGAATGGACCACAGTGGTTCTTTTGGAGAAGGGTGTTCAGTCACACAGTGGAAAGACGGGACAGGTCCATTTTGCAAAGCTCTTGATTGACAGGGGAGGGAGGGAGGCCTCACCCGAGAGAGCCAAGCAAACAGCAGGGGCAGGTCTCCAGAAGGAGGAATCCCTTTGGCTCCTAACATCAGCACTGTGCAATCTGCTGGGACTGAGAGCTTAGAATCCACAGGGGAATGAAAGAGCAATGGGCCTCCTCATCCTTGATCGGCCTCGGCATATCCAAATCTCCAAAGGCACAGCCTTCCAGATTGATCTGGAGGTAGCCATTGACCAGCTTGTGGCATCATAATATCTGTCAGACATAAACTCTGAACCCTGCAGTTGCTCATGAGCTGCAGAAATGAGTCCACATGTGGGCACAGCCTGACAGCACTGATGCAGATGCCAAAATTTAATGAGTGGCCTTGGAGAAACCTGAAACCATGGAAGTAGTTTCTGTGGTGTTATGGCTGTGGGGCAGCGAGCCTCTGTCCACAGCAGGGGAGACCTAACGACCTGGAACATTGTTCTTTGTTAATAATAGCAGTTAACATTCATTGGACCATTACTAGTTGACAGTGTTCTAAATATTGTGCCAACGTTATCCAAGGTAGCCACACATGTACACTAGTGATAGGTGCTATATCCTTTTTGTACATGTGAAAACAAGGCGCAAAGATGTTCTATAGCTTCCCAAGGTCACACAAGGTCACACATATGCCTGCACCAAGACAGCTGTCTTCAGAGGTTGTAGTTTTGAGCATTGTGACCTCATGCCTCATACGTACAGTTCTGTCCCCCCAACCCCATGAAAGTCTGGCCATCTCTAAAGAGACGGCTTATTCCACAACCAAACTGCTAGCAATGGCACTTCTTTCAATACTGCATAACTGGAAGATGATTGCAACCCTTAATTTCGCATTTTTGTCACCATACCTGGGACTTAGGAGGCAAACATCAGAGCCTTCTTCGGGTCATTATTCTGTAACAGCTGCAGCTCCATATGTTAAGTGAATTTTGGTCGAATTGCTCTCATGTGAACACCAAGTGCTAAAATCAGTGTAATTGGAAGCTAGAGTTAATTACTAAGGCTTGAAAGATTTTAAAAAGGAAGGCTGAAAAAACAGACATTGTTTCATTCTTAGTTGGCCTTAATGTACAGAATTCCTGATCAGCACTAAGAAATATTTTCTGGGTAATAATGTAGCTTTGTTTCATAAATATAACTGTTACAAATGTTTCTCAAGAGCTATAATACTCTGGGTTAATATAATATTCTCACATATTAGTCATAGTAAGCAAGTGAAATATTCTTAAAGGCAATCTAATATATGTTTTCCACAACAGATTATGAATTGGAAGAAATCTCAGATTTTACACGTTCCAGCTTCCTTCTGCCAGTCAGATGAATGATGGTAAAACTGAAAAGTGAGCCCCCTTTTAGTTTATAGATGAAAAAGTCAATACCAAAAGGCTTGGCTGGCTCAAGGTCACACCACTTGTCAAGGGCAGAGAGAGAATTAGAATAAGGATGCTGCAGAAGCTTCAACTCTAAACCTAACTGAATAAATGAGCAATGAATTGGCTGCCCTGGAGGCTGTTTGATGAAGAACTCTGATCCCAGCCCCACTGAGGCTGGTGTGGTGATTGATTGGTAATGTCTGCATGAGTAAGGGGCGGAGGAGGGAGGGCTGTGTCTGCCAGCCTGTATTCCATACCTTAGTCACAGGCACGCTGCCAAACATAATCAAAGTGTAAATTCTCTTTGCTTACAGAACAGTGTCAGCCAGAGGATCTCACTGAGTAAATCACGTGACGCAGAGAGCGGTGGGAGGGCAGTAAACAGGTCTACGGAAATGGCTGACAAGTACTGAAAGGTAAATAAGAGAATGTCTATCTGTGGATGCTTTGGCAGGTACTGCACGGACTTGTATGATGTACACGCCCGTGTTGTCATCCCTGGGGACTACGTCAATTTTGTTCTAGTCTGCTCACCTCTTCAGATATTCCAGCAATACCTGCAGTATTTGAAAGTCAGCCCCAAATACACACAAACCTGAAAAATCCCTGATCTCTCCTACTTCCAGCAATAGGTGCTTCCCCAAAACCACTCTGCTCATAACACACCTGTGGTTTTGTACCTGCCCTGGGCCTCTGGCTTCAAAGTTCGGCAGCCTCTTAAGAAAGTGTCAGCATTGCTTGTCACTAACAGACTCTGTTGGTGAACTTTGCAACGGAAAAGAAAGAATGAAATTAATGCTACTCTTTTAAGCTAAAGAGGAATAAAAAACTACATTCTTTGTTTGGGCATGTGCTTTGTTTTTATTTTTGCTTTGGAAATCTGGAGCTATTAAGTACAATTGCTTGCAGTCACTGGCAAGGCAGTAGGTGTAAACACAGTGGAGAAAACCGCCTTCACTAAGACAGGGAAAAGATGAATTATACTTCTGGTGACAAAAGCTAGTGTGGACTGTCACTATGCTGTTTGTAATTCTGTTAACAATGATTTCCAAAGAAAGAAATGACCATTTTTAGCTGAAGTTTTAATGTAATAAGTGTTTTATTTTAATACCACTCTCCCATACCATTTTTTTAAAGTTAATTTTTATTGAGTTTATGACAGTTTACAATCTTGTGAAATTTCAGTTGTACATTATTGTTTGTCAGTCACATTGTAGGTGCACCCCTTCACTCTTTGTGCCCACCCCCCACCCCCTCTTTCCCCTGGTAGCCACTAGTCTGTTCTCTTTGTCCACATGTTTAAATTCCTCATATAAGTGGAGTCATACAGAGATTGTCCTTCTCTATCTGGCTTATTTCACTTAGCATAATTCCCTCAAGGTCCATCCATGTTGTTGTGAATGGGATGGTTTTATCCTTTTTTATGGCTGAGTAGTATTCCATTGTGTGTGTGTGTGTGTGTGTGTGTGTGTATATATATATACACCATATATTCTTTATCCAATAATCAGTTGATGGGCACTTAGGTTGCTTCCATGTCTTGGCTATTGTAAATAATGCTGCAATGAACATAGGGGTGCGTGGGACTTTTGGAATTGCTGACTTGAAGCTCTTTGGATAGATACCCAGTAGTGGGATGGCTGGGTCATATGGTATTTTTATTTTTAATTTTTTGAGAAATCTCCATACTGTTTTCCATAGTGGCTGCATCAGTTTGCATTCCCACCAGCAGTGTATGAGGGATCCTTTTTCTCCACAACCTCTCCAACACTTGCTACTTTTTGTTTTGGTTATTTTTGCCATTCTAATGGGTATAAGGTGATATCTTAGTGTAATTTTGATTTGCATTTTCCTGATGATCAGTGATGATGAACATCTTTTCATGTGCCTATTGGCCATCCATATATCTTCTTTGGAGAAATGTCTCTTCATGTCTCCTGTCCATTTTTTTGATTGGGTTGTTTGATTTTTTGTTGTTGAGTTGTGTGAGTTCTTTATGTATTATGTAGATTAACCCTTTGTCAGATATATGACTTGCAAATATTTTTTCCCAATTAGTGGGTTGTTTTTTTGTTTCAATCCTGTTTTCCCTGGCCTTGAAGAAGCTCTTTAGTCTGATGAAGTCCCATTTGTTTATTCTTTCTATTGTTTCCCTTGTCTGAGAAGACATGGTGTCCAAAAAGATCCTTTTGATACTGATGTCAAAGAGTGTATTGCCTACATTTTCTTCTAGAAGCCTTATGGTTTCAGGTCTTACCTTTAGGTATTTGATCCATTTAGAGTTTATTTTTGTGAATGGTGAATAAGAATGGTCAATTTTCATTCTTTTACATGTGGCTGTCCAGTTTTCCCAGCACCATTTGTTGAAGAGACTTTCTTTTCTCCATTGTAGGCCCTCAGCTCCTTTGTCAAAGATTAGCTGTCCATAGATGTGTGGTTTTATTTCTGGGTTTTCAATTCTGTTCCATTGATCTGTGCACCTGTTTTTGTACCAGTACCATGCTATTTTGATTACTGTAGCTTTGTAGTATGCTTTGAAGTCAGGGATTGTGATGCTGCCAGCTTTGTTCTTTTTTCTCAGGATTGCTTTAGCAATTCGGGGTCTTTTGTTGCCTCATATGAATTTTAGGATTCTTTGTTCTGTTTCTGTAAAAAATGTAATTGGGATTCTGATTTGGATTGCACTGAATCTGTAGACTGCTTTAGGTAGTATGGACATTTTAACTATGTCTATTCTTCCAATCCATGTACATGGAATGTCTTTCCATCTCTTTCCGTCATCATCCATTTCTTTCAGGAAAGTCTTGTAGTTCTCGTTGTGTAGGTCTTTCACTTCCTTAGTTAAATTTACCCCAAGATATTTTATTCTTTTTGTTGTGATTGTGAATGGTATTGTGTTCTTGAGTTCTTTTTCTGTTAGTTCATTATTAGAGTATAGAAATGCTACTGACTTATGTAAGTTGATTTTATATCCTGCGACTTTGTTGTAGTTGCTGATTATTTCTAAAAGTTTTCCAATGGATTCTTTGGGTTTTTCTATATATAAGATCATGTCATCTGCAAACAGCGAGAGTTTCACTTCTTCCCTCCCTATTTGGATTCCTTTTATTCCTTTCTCTTGCCTAATTTCTGTGGCCAAAACCTCCAGTACCATGTTGAATAAGAGTGGTGATAGAGGGCATCCTTGTCTCATTCCTGTTTTCAGGGAGATGGTGCTCAATTTTTGCCCATTGAGTAGGATGTTGGCTGTGGGTTTGTCATATATGGCCTGTATTATGTTGAGGTAATTTCCTTCTATCCCCATTTTGTTCAGAGTTGTTTTTTTTTTTATCATAAATGGCTGTTGGATCTTGCCAAATGCTTTCTCTGCGTCTACTGAGATGATCATGTGGTTTTTATTCCTCAGTTTGTTGATGTGGTGTATCACGTTGATTGATTTGCAGATGTTGAACCATCCCCATGTCCCTGGTATGAATCCCACTTGATCACGATGTATGATCCCTTTGATGTATTGCTGAATTCGAGTTGCCAAAATTTTGTTGAGAATTTTTGCATCTATGTTCGTCAGCGATATTGGCCTGTAGTTCTCCTTTTTCGTGCTGTCCTTGTCAGGCTTTGGTATCAGTGTGATGTTGGCCTCGTAGAATGTGTTAGGAAGTGTTCCATCCTCCCCAATTTTTTGGAATAGCTTGAAAAGTATAGATATTAAATCCTCCTTGAAAGTTTGGTAGAATTCCCCAGGAAAGCCATCTGGTCCTGGAGTTTTATTCTTTGGAATGCTTTTGATTGCTGTTTCAATCTCTTTCCTTGTGATCGGTCTGTTCAAACTGTCTGCTTCTTCTTGACTTAATTTGGGAGATTGTAAGAGTCTAAGAATTTATCCATTTTCCTCTAGGTTATCCATTTTGTTGGCATACAGTTTTTCATAGTATTCTCTTATAACCTGTTGTATTTCTGCGGAGTCTGTTGTTATTTCTCCTCTTTCATTTCTGATTTTGTTTATTTGAGCTTTGTCTCTTTTTTTCTTTGTAAGACTGGTGAGGGGTTTGTCAATTTTATTTATCTTCTCAAAGAACCAGCTCTTTGTTTCATTGATCCTTTCTACTGCCATTTTTGTTTCAATAGCATTTATTTCTGCTCTGATTTTTATTATTTCTCTCCTTCTGCTGACTTTGGGCTTTGTTTGCTGTTCTTTCTGTAATTCAGTTAGGTGTAATTTGAGGTTGCTTATTTGGGATTTTTCTTGTTTTTTAAGGTGTGCTTGTATTGCAATGAATTTCCCTCTTAATCCAGCTTTTGCTGTATCCCATATGAGTTGGTATGACATGTTAGCATTTTCATTTGTCTCCAGATATTTTTTGATTTCTTCTTTAATTTCTTCAATGATCCGTTGCTTGTTCAATAGCATATTGTTTAGTCTCCACATCTTTGTCCCTTTCTCAGCTTTTTTTTGGTAATTAACTTCTATCTTTATAGCATTATGATTGGAGAAGATGCTTGTTATTATTTCAATTTTTTTAAATTTATAGAGGCTTGCTTTGTTTCCCAACATGTGGTGTATCCTTGAGAATGTTCTGTGTGCACTTGAGAAGAATGTGTATTCTGCTGTTTTTGGATGGAGTGTTCTATATATGTCTATTAAGTCCAACTGTTTTAGCTTTTCATTTAATTCCACCTCCCATACCATTTTAATAAGCAATTGTTAAAAGAACTGATTAAAACTTTATGCTATTTTTGATATAATTAAATCGATCTACAATGGCAAACACTTTTTGAAATTATGAAAACATTTCTTATTATTACTGAATTATCTGAGGTTTATCTGGGAGTGAAAATGTTAAAGTGTATGATTTACATGACATTGTTTAAAACGTTTTACTTTCTAATAAAAAATTATCCTGCAACAAATCATGCCGTTGCATTTTGGTCATACCTTTGAATTTTAAATAGCTCTAATATGAATGAAAAATTTTCTGTTACTATCTCCAGCAAATAATTCTATGCTCCATTTTAAATCTAACAAAAATAAGTCTCACTTCACCTACCATGCAATAGAGAGGAAAGGACATAGAATTAGCTTGGTGGTCAGTAGTCTCTTGTGGGAAGATGAATGAAGTAAAATAGAAAAATAGCCCACCCCAATTATTATAGCCTTCCTGTGGAGGGACTTAGAAGGATGTAAATGAGTTCAAAATAACTGGAAGAACAGAATCATTTTATCAGTGAATTGTGTAAAATTGCAGCACTGATTATGAAGATGCATGATTCTAAAATAAAATGACTTGAATATTTTCATACGATTCCACAAACAGCTGCTCTATCATAGTCCACTGCGTTCAGCATAAAACAGAAATAGCCAGTAACCAGAAAAATAAACTTGTCTGTGCAGAAAAGTAAATATTTCATAGCAAAAGTAAATCACAGAAATAAATTTGACACATGTACAACACTTGATTTTTCTGTAATCTATACTTGTAAAGAAATATTGGAGCATTCTGGAAATCAGATGGCATTGGATATTTCAATACATCTTTTAATATAAATGTCAATGCATTTTATAGCTCATCTTCATTGTGCTGATTTTAACAGGATTTTTCAGAAACGTGATTTTTTTGGTCAAGGTTTAACAAACCTTGTTTCCAAACTGAAGTCACAAACTATGAGCAAGACAAGTCCTCGAGGACGACTAGCAATGTCTGGGGACATTTTTGATGGTCATGTCTGGAGGGCGAGAAGGGGAGTGCCGCTGGCGTCTAGTGAGTGGAGGCCAGAGATGCTGCTAAACATCCGACAATGCACAGGACGGCCCCCAGGAAAGAATTACCCAGTCCAAAACATCAATACTGCCACAGGTGGGAAAACCTGATCAAACTGGATTATAAATCTGAATGAAACTATGTAAAATATATCAAATTCTTAAAAATAGAAACGAATTCTCTAGTCAGCTAATAGGCTACAACTTACTTAAGATACCCTCTAAACATACTTTGCAAATTAGACAGTAAAGGTTTCAAGGGAGAACATTTTAGAGGAGGATGTGATATTTGGGGGAATAAAATTGGATGCGTTTTACATCCAATTTTCTGACTCATATTATCTAGCCACTGTAGTTCACAGGAAGTGAAATTGTCCTCCCATTAAAGTAATTACTGTGGAAGGAATTCAGTGGAGCAATATAAAAGGACACTTCCGTTCTTAGCCTTAGCAGCTCCACCCAGGAGGGCTGCTGCCCTGCAGCCCCAGCGGGCTTCAGAGGAAACCCACGTGCTGTGTAGTCCACGTGCTTCAGCAACGACCCCTGAGTTGGTTCTTCTTCTTCCCAAGCAAACATGGCTATGCATCCAAGCTGGAAGAGGAGGACAAGGATTTAGTACACGCGGATGTTGTAGAAGGTGGAAGCTCTCAGAGACACCTGGTGCTGGAGTACGCTGCGATGGAGCCTTCAGTGCACCGATCTGTTTAACCAAAACTGCAGTGAAGCTGTTCCCAAGCCCAGTTTACAGTGCGTGATTATGATGTATTCACCGATTTGGGTTATCAAACGGATACTTTTTTCATTACGCATATGTTGTGAATATTTAAAGTAGGTACAGAAATTGAAACAGGGTGGGATTTAGCTCATTGACAGGTAATCATAACCAGCTAAAACCCATAAAAGAATAAATTAGAACTTTGAAACTAAACTTGAAAAACATAGGTATCACAATTTATTTCTTTAGACAAGGTTGAATTGGCTGTCATCAAACTATCTCCCACACCCGCAAACATGGAATTCATGGTCAAAATATCCATTTGCAATACGTAACCTGTGTCTATAAATCGTTGTTAGTGCCATCAAGTGGATTCAGACTCCTTGCGACTCCACGTACAGCAGAGTGAAGCCCTGCCCAGTCTTTTTGCACCATCCTCTCACCTTGCATTCTATCAGACAGTGCTCTGCTGCTATTCATAGAGTTTTCATGGCTAGTTTTTCTGGAAGTGGGTGGCCAGGTCCTTCATAGTCTGTTTTAGTCTGGAAGCTCTGCTGAAACCTGTCTACCATGACTGACTCTGCTGGTATTTGAAATACTGGTGGCATAGCTTTCAGCATCACAGCAACACACAGCCTCTACAGTATGACAGCCAACAGGTAAATGGCGTGGTTCCCCTACTGGGAAAGGAACCTAGGCCAGGGCAGTGAGAGCGCTGAATCTTAACCACTAGACCACGAGGGCTGGCTGTGTCTACATTACCTACTTTTTTAAAATAACAACAAAAAAAACCCCTCAACACTGATCTTTCTCACTTAATAAATTGATTAAACAATTGTTTTTTAATGATTACCCAAATAGATGCTGATACCCGGGATAACTGAAATCCATTTTAATCTTAAGACTTGACTTACACTAATAGTTTCAAGGCCTCCTCCTTCGAAACCTTTTAGAAAACAAGCCGACTTAAAGATGAAGAGTTACGCTCAGACAGCTCAGTGTCAAACACTGAGTGGCTGTTGGAGAATGTTTCCTTTCCCAGATAGAACTTACTAGATAATAGTCCTTGAGATAATTCTAGAAAAATATCAGAGACTTTTCAACACGAGATATAGCACAGCCCAAATGAGGGCAGTAATTGATGCTGGAGTCTCCAGTTAGAGTCTCAGGATAAGGAGACAGTTGGTGTTGAGGAAAGGTCATGGCAGATCAAAGCAAGAATGAAGATCTGAGTTCTTGAGTCAGATTGTAGATACAGACAAATTGATTCTAAAATTTATACAAAAAGGCAAAGGAACTAGAATAGCCAAAACAATTTGAAAAAAGAAGAAAATTGGAAGACTCAGGTGACTCAATTTTAGCTCATTATAAAACTACTGTAATCAGGACAGTATGGTACTGATGAAGGAATAGATACATAGATCATTGAAAGGGGAGAGAGAACCGAGCAAGTCAATGGAGGAAGGATAGTTTTTCAACAAATAGTGATGGAAAATCTATACGCAAACAAAGAAACAAACAAAATTGAACCTCAACGTAAACCTCACCTCTTATTTTAAAAAAAACCTCAAAATGGATGATGCAATTAAAATAAAAGATAAAACTATAATTTTTCAGAATAAAACATAGAAAAAAACTTTTGTCACTTTGTGTTCTGCAAAGAATTCTTAAATACAGCACCACAAGCATATTCAATAAAAGAAAAATAAATTAGACTTCATGAAAATTAAAAACGTTTGCTTTGTGAAAGACATGGTTAAGGAAATGAAAAGACGAGTTACAGATTGAGAAAATATCTGCAAATTATATATGTAATGAAGGACTTGTATTCAGAATATTTAAAGAATTCTCTGAAGTCCGGAGTAAGAAAACAAACAATCCAATGAAAAACGGCAAAATATTTGAACAGGCACTTTACCAATGAATATGTAAACACAAGCAAAGATGTTCAACGTTTCTAGCTATTAGGTAAATGCTATTAAAATCATAATGAGATAGCACTACACATCTATCGGAGTGGCTAAAACTTAAACAAATGATGAATGAATGAATGAAAACTGACAATACAAAATGCTGGTGAGGATGAGAAGCAGCTGGAATTCTTATATGCTGCTGAGGATGCAAGATGGCACAGCCACTCTGGAAAACAGTTTGGCAGCTTCTTATAAAATTAAACATACGCTTC
Organism: Equus quagga; assembly: GCF_021613505.1. NCBI lineage: Eukaryota > Metazoa > Chordata > Mammalia > Perissodactyla > Equidae > Equus > Equus quagga. The sequence goes on from NC_060272.1 coordinate 6,391,912, forward strand.
TCCTGTGAACGGCAATATCACTATTAGAAATGAAATTCTGTTCACACAAAACCTGTACATGAATGTTTATAACACTTCTATTCATAGTAGTCAAAAAACAAAAACGGGGCAGGCCTGTTTTTGCACCCCACTTTCCTCAACTGGCCCAGTGAAATAAATATTCTGCCTAATGCTCTAGAACGTTCTGACTCTTCACTCCATCTTGCTACTCAATTGGCCTCCAGAAAAAGATGTGTCTTCTGTTGGATCAATTTAAGGGTAACAACCTGGAGCTTTTGTTCAAATGACAGATGAAGAACATTCTCCCCTTTCTTAAACCTGAGATAAGTGGCAATAAAGGAAAAAAATCTGCAAACACATTCATGGGAAGAGATATGGGTATGGGCCTTCGGGGGAAGTGATTTGGTGCAGTAACTGGAGGACAGAGAGTAGACAGAGAAAATCTGATTGAGAGTCAGGCTGAACAATGGTCTCAGAGGACAGGGGAAGAGCCATCCTCTGGGCAGAGCCCATGGCAGGGTTCAAGTGTGAGGAGAGGCAGTAAACCACACACACAACACAGGACAACCAGTAACGTCTAAAGGATAAAGAAGACAAAATAGCTAACTAGTGGAGTTCCTCTCTGAAGACATTTTGGGGGGAGAACAAGGAAAATGGAAATGGTTTCAGAATCACAGCATAAAGATGATCCATTTCCATATTTGAAAGTCCTGGCTCTTTCCCAATCATCCAGAGTAGAGTTTGTCAGTTCACAAGCCCACCAATAAATACGGAGTTTCTATTCAGCTTTCCCATCACCCTTTTCTTTGATGCGAACAATAGAGGACCCAGTTATTTGAAGGACTCCTGTAATATGAAGGGGAAATCCAAGATGAAAACGAAATGGCTCAGGAAGATCACTTCAGGAACAGAAAATAACAACAAGAAAGAAAACTGTAACGGAGAAATGCATACAATTCAAGAAATGAAAGAGGAAGAAGAAAAAGTGAGAGGAAAAATAAGCAACGTAGAATATCAATACAGGAATTACAAATGGTAATTTATAGGGACTTCCGAAAAAGAGGGGAATGAATGCTTAAAGAGTGACACATGATAATTTCTAAAGTTGAAGGGCAGAAGAATTCAATAGGTAGGCACCACGGGGAAGATAACAGAACTGCAACAGCGACTGTCAGGGCTCATTGCTCCCCATCTTATTCCTTTCCTCCTGGAGGAACCACGCACACATGCTTCACCACAGATGCCTGCTCCCGAGCCAGCACTGTGAAGGCAGCAAGAAGATAAAGCTTTGTTATGTTAAGCTGAAATTTGGGGGCAATTTTCCAGCAGGTCATACACTCTGACTAACACAGAAATCGGTACCTTGACTTGAGCTTCTGCTGCAGAAATAAATGTCTAAAATGTGGCAATGGCATTGCGATGGGATGGTGGTGGTCAGGGTACAGTTTGGTAGGGTGGACTGCAGGAAACTCATGCTCTGCAAGGGAAAAACACTTGGTAAAATTATAGGATGTGATACCGTGGCCCTGGGAAAGAGTTTGGAAAACAGAATGTAAGGATGTCTGTGGGTTGCAGTGGACTGAATTGAAGCACATATTGCAAGAAAGAAATGAGCTCAAGAAAGAAATGGAGAATAATGTGCCTGAGGAAATCAGAGGAAGAGGGGATTTCCAAAAAAATGGGAGCCCTGAAGGGTTAGAGAAGCCACACTTCCAGAACAAAATAGCAGGAAGACCTGCTATTTTCCTTTTTTAAAAAGGAAATAATGCAAAGGACCATTCACAGTGGGATGGATAAATAAATACATTGTGGTGTTTTTAAAGAATATTTTTTTTTAATTTTTTCCTTTTTCTCCCGAAAGCCCCCCGGTACATAGTTGTGTATTCTTCGTTGTGGGTCCTTCTAGTTGTGGCATGTGGGACGCCGCCTCAGCGTGGTCTGATGAGCAGTGCCATGTCCGTGCCCAGGATTCGAACCAACGAAACACTGGGCCGCCTGCAGCGGAGTGCGCGAACTTAACCACTCGGCCACGGGGCCAGCCCCACATTGTGGTGTTTTTAAACAATGGAATATTAAATCGCAATAAAGAGAACTAACTATTACTACTAGTTATACGAGGACACCAGGCAGGAGTCAGGGGTACTAGTAATGTTCTAGATCAGTGTTGACCAAAATAAATAGAATGTGAGCTACATGTAGTAGTGGCTACATTTTAAAAAGTGAAAAAAGTTTAAATTTTTATCTTTTAAAAAACATAAAACTATTTTTATACATTTTATTTAACCCAACATGAAATAAATTTTAAAAATTATTGGAATATTTTGTCTTTTGTACTGAGTCTTTGCAATCAGTTATTTTTCACGTTTACAACTCTCCTAAATTCAGACACTAATTTTTCAACAAAAATTTTTGATCTATACTCAGATTTTATAAATTTTACAGATAAAATGTGGATTCACATACTCAAGCTGTTCCAAATATACTTAAACGTGTCCAGTAACTGAATGGATGACCAAGTTTTGCAAGTGCATTGTAGATGCTCCAGGCCGTACGTGCCGGTGGTCACTGCACTGACGAGGCGGTTCCACAGCTTGGTCCAGGTTGCGGTTACATGGTGTGCTCACTTTGTGGAATTCGCCCGTCCATTGATGTTTGTGCCTTGTACATGTACGTCATTCTTCAATTTAAAGGGGAATTTATTGCTTTGGGAATAAGCCTGAGAGTGGGAATTGAATCAGGAGATCAATTCTTTTTATCTTAAGTACTTCTGCGCCGTTTGCTTTCTCATACGTACATATAACTTGACATTCTCTTAATTATATTTTAAAAAGCTTTTCAAGTTTTTATTTCATTCCTGGTAATGAGATGAATTCAATCCATTACGTTTACTCTGAGGTATAGCTCTGCCCCAAGTTAATTCACCGGATGAAGCCGCTGGGATGGAAAAACCTTAACGATACAGTGGTTTCATCATGATATATATGTACTTAACTTACTTGGTTAAAAGGCTTTTGAGAAAATAATAGTGGCTATTATTTTCTGGTTTCATGTTTTGTTTCAGAATAAATGTATTTAATCCTCAACCCTATGAAGTAGTTATCAGCATAAACGCCATTGTCCACATGTAGCAGTTGAGACACAGAAAGATTACACAATCATCACACATCTGGCAAGGGGCAGTGCAAGGATTCGAACCCAAGCACTGAACATAGGGAGGCTGAGCCACTCAATGAAACGTTTGCTGAATTCCTTTGTGGGATTGCAGTGTTGTATCATCATATAGTCTAAAATATTCATTGATGTATATACACTCATCCATTCTCTGTAAATATTTTAGCATAGTGGAAACACAAGTGAAGCAAATAAGAATAAAATCATTCTGATTCCTTGCTGTGCTCTGCGCACGGCAATTCCAACAAAATCTTGCTCATTTGTCACAGCCCGGACATGAGCAATCCTGCACGTGTTCTCTCTCACTGTCCTACTCTTTTCCACCCATGATGGTAAGCAACTGGTGTGGTCGCCCCACACTGAGCTTGGCAGGTGCAAGATTTGCTAACACCGGCCAATGCCCTGACCTGTCACTCCAACACTTGTCTGGTGTGTCCTCAGCTGGTCTTCCCCTCTGCCCACTTCACGTTATCGCTGGCCTTGCTCCTGCTTGGAACCCACTTTAGTCTATTTCAGATTTCCTCAGCCTTGTTTTCTGCCTGAGAAGGTGGCTGACCATTTTGTTATTGATCAAAAATTGCATTAACTCTAGTATATTTTAAGAATAGAAATATGGGATATTCAATCCTCTTCCTCCCAGTGGAAAATCCCAATGCCCTCCATCCCCTCTGTGCTCTCACAGGATGCATAAAAGCTAGGATTTCCAAAGCATTGCTTTTCCTGCACTTCCCCAAGAGTTATCAAATCAATGCAATGAGAGATAGGTGGACCTGATTACTCAAAGTGACAAGGATAAGTAATAAAACTCGGGACTCAGAGAGTCTTCTTCAGTGATGGGCATCTGGATTATCTAAATAAGTTTCAAATATGTGTTTGTCTCGGTAGTTCAGGGAACAGAGGGATTTTTAGGTGTGTGGATAACAACTATACAAGATGGGTTTAGCAGAGCTCACAAAACTACATTGCCTTTCCTATGGGGCGTGTGTAAACAATAAGTGTTAGGAACTCAGCATTTGCTACTATGATTACTGTGTGATTCGCTCTCCTCAAAAATAAAATTCAAAGATTAATGATAGACTCCTTCCAGATTTCTATCCTACAATTGACAACCGTCTGGTCACATTTATGCTGTACATACACTTTCCATGAATACTGTTGCTGTAACTGATGGACCATGACAGGGAAAAAAGCAAAGTTCATATTGAAATTGCTTTTCCTAGTGATTCAGATTGACCATGAAAGAGTACTGTTAAACTCCTGTCTTGTAAATGGGACTTTTGACTGTTAATTGTTCCATTGATGAATAGGCAGCTGCTGGCTGACTCCACAAAAATGAATTGGCCTCTTTCAAGTACATTTGTAAAATCTTCTTGGGCTATGTGGACCCTCAAGCATTGAGTGAATAAATCTTTTTCTCCAGGAAATAAAATTTTAAGACTTCTAATGCCCTAAAGACAGCCTGCCATATCCATCCAAAGAATAATTTACTTACCTTGTCAGAGCACAATTACAATCAGTAAGTCCATATCTGATTCTAAATTCCACATTTATGTCATAACTATCTCAAATCCCTAAATTTGGGATTATTTTAAAACACTCTCCATACTAAGAAAACTGAAATTTGATATGTACATACAAATTGAATAAATGGCTATTTCTACTGTGGGTCAGAAACATTTCATTGTTTAAATAATTTGAATTTTGAACTGGCTCTTGAGAAAAAATTATGCAATATGTGTTTGTCTCCAAATATCATGCGATACACCCTTTGTCCCTCATTTCTTTAAGTCTCAAGTGGTCAATTAGTCCATATTATTTTCTATTCTGTGCGGATCTATTAAAGGGAGGGCAACAGCACTGGATGTCAGTAACGATACGTCTGCACCGTAGCCTTCTGGGCTCCATAGTCTGCTGTCAGTGACTGTGCAGGCCTCTCAGAATGAGGACCACAGCACCTTGTGCCTTACGGGTATCCTGAACATCCCCCAATCCATTGACTCTCAACCTGGGCTACACAGAAGAATCCCCAGGGCTGCTTTTAAAATGTACTAACGCCTTAACGCCTGGGTCCCATTCCCAGAGTTCCTGATTGAATTGGTCTGCAGTGTAGCCTGGGTTTCAGGAACATTAAAATTCCCCACAGATGATTTGAATGTGCAGACAGCAGGGAGAACCCCTGCTTATCACACCACCCCTCAGAGACCAGAGTTCTGCTCCACACGCTTATTCCTTCATTTGGTTTTTGCAGTGTCCTCGAGAAGTAGTCAGGACAAACCATGTCATCTTCTTTTTAACAGAATGGGAAACTTGGCCATAGAGACTTTGGGTTACATAGCTGATAGGCACAAGCCGGTGGCTGGGGTCAAGGAGTAGAGCTCAAGGTCATCATGTCCCACCATATCACACTCATTCTCATATGCGAAGGATGACAATGAGGGAGGCATCATCTACCCAGCATTAATTATAAGTCAACTGTCTATTACGCATGAAGGATGAACTTCATGTTTCACTTTAAGACTCATTTTTGTGATTTTTGTTTTTATTTTTCTTTAGGTTTGTCTTCATTAACACCAAATCCATTAAAGTTAGGGACAAGGCAAAAGAAGTGAAGGAGTGCTCAGTGGAAATCCTTGTCATGTATTATTCTACATCACACCTCTGCCTCAGCTGAACACATTAACATTCCAGCAAAATAGCATCAGCAGGAATTAATTCAGAGCAAACATACGGACAGTCTACAAAGAGTGTTATTATTCTTAAGTTTTTGTTGTTGAAATGCCTTCTAAGTATATACTTTTATAGTTATAAAAACAGTTGCCTAATAACGTGCTACACAGGATGTCATTGTCACTTCCATTGAGAGGTAAAAACTGTAGTGTCAGTCCGCTTGTGGTGCTAAAATGACAATCTTTTCATTTTAATGTGCTATCTCTCTGGTCTGTAGCTGACATTTCTGCCCTGCTATGGGGAGGACGTGCCCTGGGAATCTCCTCCATAGTGTGGATGGATATGTGGGTCACTCCATGTAAATTTCCTTTCCTTCTTTGTCTTGCTCGCATTTCTTATAATTTGATTTTTAAATTGTAACTCTGAATTTTTTATTGTGAATCTACAACAACTAATGGGTGATTTGGGGCAAGGACTTTGCCCTGTGTGAGCATATGTCCGAACACCTAGAAGATGTGGAAAATAATACACATCCCAAAGATTGTTGCAAGGATTAAATGAGACCATGGATGTGAAAGTACCTAGCAAAACGCTTGGACTGCAATAGATGCTCAGTGAATGTTATTTGAAAGCACTTAGTTAGGGCCACTTCAGTTCAGTAAGGCTGGGTTAGAATTATCAGCATTTGTGTTTGCCATATGTATTTTACTCTCTTGTAAATGCAGTTTATAAATCTACTTAAGAACTTTGTCGTATCTTACTGATTTTGTATCTACCACTAGTAGTTTATGCAATTCTGCTACATGTATTTGGCTGTCCAATGTCAATCCTTCTGGAAGTACTCTATTCAGACGCATCATTTATATGCTTCATGATATTATAGTACTGTCCTGCTTGTACAAGTATCCTATGCTGCATGAAAGACCTAATTCTGTATTTCTCTTTGTTTTTTTAAGAGAAAAAGAAAATCTTTGCTATGGTAGTAATTAACAACTGGTACTTGGGTGACATTGATAAAAAATTTACCCCAGAACAGCTGTAGTTTCTGTAATCTACAACCCAGCTGTCCCAGACGGTATTTTTAGCATTACACTCGCTAAATACAGGAGGCAGGAGTCAAAATATACTTAAAAGATAATATCATTATGGAGATTCTGGGAAGGGAACTGGGCTTCTTTCTTTTTTTTATTTTTTGTTTCCTGCAAATAAGTGAACCCTGATACAGTTGGCAAGTGTACCTCTATGGCAGGGTCAATAAATAATCACCAACATACACTTTCGAAAATTGAAATCGTGACTGTGCCTTCAGTAGTCTCATCTCTACTTGAATCCTATAGCCATGATCATTGCTGGTAGAAGAAACAACTCATGATTATAAAATTACTATTTCTTACCAAGAAAGTATTTATTGGATGCTTACTAGCTGTCTAACATCCTCATGAATCATGCAAAAAGATCCTTTCTCTGTAGAAAAAAAAACACTTTACTATCTAGTTGGTAACCTAGTTGTAGTGAGTAAAACAATTAAGAACAAAATAAAATGCTCAATTGTGGGTGAAATATTTTAATATATAAATATATTTATTTACATTTGTGACAGAATACTTGTACCAGGAGAATTACTAATGACTGAACATTTCTGCTACCTCAATCCTTCTTCTGCACACACATTGAAGACTCATATTCTACGGTTATATAGAATTCAGACCCAAGGTCAGCCTTGACTAAGCCAGGTGATCCACTGTGAGGCTACAGTAGAAGCTGGTTCCACAGCCAGGCCTGGAAATCCTCTGACATTCCAATAATGACCACAGGCCCACTCTGAACATTCCAGGCTGACCAAGCCTCTGCTCCAGTCCCTGCCTCTTTATCTGTTCTCACAAGGCTGGAAAAAATATCTTACTAATTTTTTATTGGTAACATCCAACTTCAGAGCTTTAAATACTACTTGTTTGTTGATGAATCCCAAATTTATATCTACACATCAGTCTTTTCTCCAAACTCCAAAAACCATATGTCCACCCATCTACTGGTCCCTCCATTTAGAGGTCCCATCATACTAGCATCAAAGACTTACGTCCAAAGCCAAATTTCCATATTCCCATCAATGCAATTCATCCCATAAATCTTCCCAATCTCAGGCAATGGCAGCTCTATACTACAAACCTTTGTTCTTGAGTCTTCTCCCCCTCTCACACCTCCAATCCTTATAGCAGTAAATCACGTGGCCTTTTCTTGCTGTCCTCATGGCCAGTTCCCTGGTCAAGGCCATCATTAACCCTGGGTTTGATTACTGTTCTAACTTTCTGCCTGCTTCTGCCTCAGCTGATCTGTGGTATATTCTCAACAGAACCATCAGTATAAACCTTTAAAACATTAGTCATACCTTGTCACTCCTTTGCGCACAACTCTCCAAGAGATTCCCATCTCAGAGCCAGAATCCTTTCCATCTCCTGCAAAGCCCTATATTAACAGGCTCCCCGTTGCCTGTCTGACCTCATCTCCTGGTTCTTTCCTCATTCTTTCCACTCCAGGTGCCCCGTTACCCAAACAAGCCAGACACCCTCTGCCCAGCACCTTTCCACTCACTGCTCCCTTTCTGCTCCTGCTCCCATTAGCCACGTGATGGTCTCCCTCACTTCATTTGGCTTTACCTTAAAAGTCACTCTTGTAGTGAGGCTTCCCGTGTCCATGATATCTAAAATGTCATTGCTCACTTCTAGTCCAGACTCTAACGTCTCCTCTGCCCCTCCTCCCTTTTGTATTTTCTCTTAAGCATGTATTACTATTACACCTACTGTGTACTTTATTTATTCAGCTTGCTTATTGTCTGTCTTCCCCACTGGAATGTAAGCTCTCTGAGCAGAGATTTTTGTCTTGTTCCTGACTGCATCTCCCAAAACTAAAACAAGACTGACACACAACAGGCTGCCAATTAAAATTTGTTTCACGATCCCATATAAGGCTTTAAAGATGAGCCTTCAAGTGTTGTGGTCTAGATCGCAAGGCATAGGATTGTGGTTTCATACATGTAACACCAAAACAGCAAATCAAGGGAGTACATTTGACTCATATTTGAACCCACTCATGTGGATTCAATAGCCTATGGATATGTGGCCTGCACATCTCTTTTCATGTCTGAATGTTATGTTTCAAAAATATCTGGAGCTTCCAAGAGTTTGACTGTTTTAGATACCGCTAGTAAGTAGAAAGTAGAATGGTGGTTTTCAGGGCCTGGGGATGGGGAGAAATGAAGAGTTGCTTTCAATGGACGTAAAGTTTCAGTTATGCAAGATGAACAAGTTCTAGAGATCTGCTGTACAACACTGGGCTTATAGTTAACAATACAGCATTGGACACTTAAAAATTTGTGAAGAGAGTAGATCTCACGCTATCTCTTCTTACCACAATAAATACTTTGGTATTACATGGATTTGTCTCCTGTGACTGTAGAACCAACTTCTCATCAATGAGAGTTTCTTAAAAATTATTTGGTTGGTCAGAGAAGCAAAAACACCACCTTCCCTCAGCTGGAGACTGGACATACAAATATACAGTGGCAGCTCTTATGACAACATGGCATCCTTACAAAATACAAAGGCACAGTGGAGTTCCTCACCGTCAAGAGTCTTAAGCTATAACCACTCCTCAAATGGCTGAAGAAAGTGTTTGGTGAGCTCCTAGGAGCACCTTACTGCCTGTTGCTCAGAAGATGTGTTAAATACAAACAGTGAAAAGTTGATCGTCTGCACTACGGGACCTCACACTCTCCTTCGATAATGTTTCCTTCTAAATGCCCCCTTCTCTGGTCGCATCTGTAACAGAAGGACAAAATCTAATAAAAATGTGTGGGGGAGTCCAACAGTACTGCAGGAATTGCTCCCTAGCTGCTGATCACTCACCATGAAGAGCTAGATTAAAATTTAACAAATGCCTACCAAGTTCCACTCTGTGGAGACTGAGTCCAGCACCCCTAAAGAGTGACTGAGTGTTCCTCGAGCAGAGGGCCCATGTCTTCTGCATTTTGAAAACTGTGAGTCTGACATATATCGTGCATATATCCGAAAGTGATTCTTGATAGAGTGAGACATGCAGCTGTTAGAACACATTATTGCATTTCAACTTTCCACTTAATATTTTATTTGTGGGTTTTTTTTGTTTTTTGTTTTTTTGGTGAGAAAGATTGGCCCTGAGCTAACATCTGTTGCCAGTTTTCCTCTTTTTGCTTGAGGAAGATTGTCACTGAGCTAACATCTGTGCCAACCTTCCTCTATTTTGCATATGGGTCGCTGCCACAGCTTGGCTTAATGAGTGGCATAGGTCCATGCCTGGGATCTGAACCCATGAAGCGGGGCCTCCAAAGCAGAGCATGCCAAACTTTACCACTATGCCACTGAGCCAGCCCCTCCATTTAATATTTTAAATAAAGGCTGGTGTGCCTCCAAAGTGAGCCCATTAGAACAAAGCAAGTGAGCAGACCTTGCCAGGGTAACTGTCAGCTTTACTTACAATTTCTCATCCAAGAGCTATACTGTTAGTTACTCTGTCAATATTATATTGATGAAGAGGAAAGCTAAATTCATCTTCCTGTCTTTCTCTTTAGGCTTCAACTCAGTGATTCTTCAATTACCTAGACCCAATGACAGGACATTTTTACTACACCATTTCCTGTACATCAAAGTTCAAAATACGTTAGATCCTCCCAACAATTTTTCTGCTTTGACATTAGGTAGTTTTGAACGTTTGTGTACATCACTTTGGACATAAGTGCCTTACTCAGCTGAGAGACCTCTTAAAGTCACCAGCAACAGGTCAAATGCATCCGTGCCTCTGTTTTGACTTTAAATATAATGGCTCTCAGAGGATTATCTAAGAAAGAGGTGCACTTGACAAAGACTGAGTTCTATTTTCAATCTAACAAATTGCCGAAACACAGTGACATTCTTTCTCCTATGGTAATTATAGAATTCCAGATTCTTTGAAATGTAGCAGAATAAAATTTAGGTTCTTTAAATACAGAATTATATCCCCAAAAGGCAAAAGGACAAACTGTGATCATAGATAATACATTGTTCCCTGGCAGAACCATACCAAAATCTCTAGAGGAAGAATTGCATAGTTTCCCTCTGCAGGCAATCACAATGCGCATTTGTCACTTTCAGGAAAAATAGAAGCTGAATACCGCATCTCTGGATCTCTTCTTGTTCTGTTGTCTTCTGACAGTGAAAGCACCTGGCATCTGCGACTTAGTACTGAAGGTCATCCTTTATTTTCACTCCAGCCTTTGCTTTTCTGGCTGAGATAATCCACAGTGACTGTTGGATTTATATCAAACCAAATGGATTTAAAAAGTATTATTAACACTATGACCTTAAGAGACTAAAGTGACAATATTAAACATTAACAAAATTCAAAGCTTTCTATCAATATGGTTTATCTGATGGTTTATTTCTTATTTCTTCACCATTTTTTACCAGTTTTTCTGTGTTTTCATTTAAAAGATTTTTGTCTTAACCTTTCTGTGTGCTCATCCTGTTCTTTATCTTCCAAAAGCTTCTTCTCTTCTCTACAATGCCTAACTTTGTCAATGAATACTACCCAAACTTATCTTTTCACAACACTTTTTAAAGAAACAGATGGCAATTGGCTGAGATTTGAGAATGTTTCAAGAATATCTTACAACTTATCATTTTTTTCCTTTGTTTACCATAGTACTGTAAAATTCCACGATTAGATATTTATTTTGGAGGTTAAATGCCGTCCTCACCACAAGAGCGTTATTTACAATGTGAAGTGTAAACTTTTGGTATGGATCTGAGGGGGGGTATGATGGAGAAGAAGGAGCTTGCTGTGTATTTAGTGCATATTCTTCTCTAGATATGTTTACATATATTCTTATTTAACGTTCACAGCAACTCATTTTATAGATGAGTAAACAGGTTTAAAAATTTGATTAACTTTTGCTAAAAACCCATCTGATGACTATCAGGTTCTAAACATGGTCGGTAAGTGTACGAGGGAAATGCTGAAAACCAGTTTCACCCTCTGCAGATTCATGCTCCTATCAAAATGTCTGGCTGATTTGTCCAATTAAGATTACAGGAACAAAGGCAATTTGCATTAAAGGCAAAATGCATGACCAGAATGACTCTGACTTTTCTCTATTCAAACCAGCTGCTTTGGCCTCATCAGGAGGAAACACAATGTGGGAAGCGCATGTTCTTTGGGGTGGTACACACTTGAGTTAAGGGACAAATTTTTCACTTTCTAATTATGTGACTAGGGAAAAGCTGCTTAATTTTGATGATAACATAAACATTGTTTCAAGAATAAAATGCTTTGGGAATAAGAATAAAACAAGAATAAATACCTTATTAGACTACGCGGCACAAAGTATTTACTGAATAAACTAATGAAAGAATAATATAATAGTAATAGTAATAATAATAGCAACAGCGATGCTAGGAAGCCTAAGAAGGAAGGAAAGGTACTGCCTCCAGATCTTCCAAGCCTATAATCATGGCACAGGTTGCAAACCATAAGACAGAAATCCTCATGTAACATGAAGACATGTATTTTTACCATTGCTTTCATCTTGGTTTGTGCTCTGTGCTTTTACAAAGACCTTTTGCATTATGCAGTTTGAACGGACTTCAAACCTAATCTAGCCTTTGTTTTTAAAGAGATTTACACCTCAGCTATCCTGGTCAAACAGGTGTAGGTCTGCTGCGTCCCAGCTGGGTTTCACCTGCTGCTTTAGGCAACCAACAGCTGAATATAAGTCGCAGACAGAAACACAGCCCGGCCAGCTGGGGCCATGACTTGTTGACAGAAAGCCGTATGTTGGTTAGGCACATTTCCTTACACTTGGGAACGCTCCAGGTTGGGTTTTAAACCACAAGATCCTCAATTTCCCTTGAGTGAGTGCTTTACTGGAGACCTGAAGGCTATAATCTGGTTACAACAGAGAGTATGGGAGGTCAGTACAATGAAAGCTGGTTCCAGGAACTAAAAAAGAGCAGAACTATGGTGTTAGACTGTGGGTGGCTAAACACAAATTCTGCACTCTTTGGATCACTATAACTGTACAAGGAGAGAAATGAATGTGAGTCCTGGAATACATTTGAAATGGGTATGCCAAGGGAAGACAGTGACTCTCCAGACATGATGATTAAGCAAGCCAAGTTTGACTTGAGTTTGCCTTCCCAAATATTCAGATCTCTTCACCAGGCTCTTGAAACTCTGTCTCTCCATTTCTTACCTCCCCAAACCCCATTGTCCTAGCCACTTTCCACACTCTTATTTTCTCCCCCTCAAAAATCCTTCACATTTCTGCCAACTTTTTCCTATAACATATGTATATGATTGTCTTCTGTCTGCTAAATAGAAAAGATGGTTTCCCACTTTTCCTACAAGGTTGAATTTCACTCCTTATGTGACATGTAAAGACTTCCAAAGTCCAAAAGCCATCTCACTTCCAGCCTTACCCACATCCCTCCCTTCTGGCCACAAACACACAGACACGTGGGGCCACTGGTGGGACTCAGCTCCTGGGATCTTAAATATTCCCCTTCATATGGATAAGCAGCTGTGCCAGCACCACCTGTTAAATAAGCCTTCCTTTTCCTACGGAACTAAAATACCACTTTAGTCTAATATTTTATCTCATGAATACTGATTGTGCTGTTTTTCTGGATTCTATTTGGTTAAAATTATTTGTTTACTATTTGGTTAAACTAATCTTTTTATCCATCCTTATGTCAACACCATATTGAGTTTCATTCCACTGGCTTTATAGTATTTGCTGACATCTGGTAAATAGGTTTTAAAAGAGTTTTCTTGGCTAGTCCTAAAGATTTGCATTTTCATATAAATTATAAGATCATTTCATCCAATTCCAAATTGGATAAAATTCTGTTGGAATTTTAGTTGTATATTTCATTAATTTTACATATTAACATTGGGAAAATGGACTGTTGCAGTATAAATATGATTGGCTTTTCGAAAATGTCAGAAACATTTTAATTTATTTATTGAAGGCCTTATTAATTCTTTTACAAAAAGGACATGACAAATCAAGGTAGCCATTTCAGACATCCCAAAGCTATTTTACCTTTTTATAGATTTTTGAGAGCAAGAAAAAAAGATAAATGTTAAAAGGAAATATTGGTGGGGAACTTCTGGGTAACTGATGTAATGGCAGTCACTCATGTCTGAATCGCTTTGCGCATCTTCCAAAACACTCTATGGATCACCAGGAGGAATCAATAGAACCACACAGATATTATGCCTTCAGCAAAACCACATAATGGAGAAAGCACAGCAAATCCAACAAAAATTACATGACAGAGCCGAGACCAATCACATCAGTCATATTGATCTCTTAGATCTGGTTCACAAAGCTAGAGCCATCTGTGAGCCACAACAAGAGACACACTCAAAACAAAGTGAGTCAGACAGGCTAAAGCTAGAGCATATGGAAGGTACCCAAGGCCAGTGGAAACAATGAGGATGCTGGGGCGCTGATCCCCACAGCAGACAAAGTACAATTTGAATCAAAAAAGCTAACATGACGCAAATTAAATACCATTTAATCATTTTAAATATTTTATATTAAGATATAGGAGGTATCCGGGCCTGCCCGGTGGCACAGTGGTTAAGTTCGCACTATCTCCTTTGGCCAGCCCAGGGCAGGGGGAGGTTCGCTGGTTCAGATCCCAGGTGCAGACCTACGCACCGCTTGTCAAGCCATGCTGTGGCAGGCATCCCATATACAAAGTAGAGGAAGATGGGCCCGGATGTTAGCTTAGGGCCTGTCTTCCTCGACAAAAAAAAGGAGGATTGGTGGGATGTAGCTCAGGGCTAATCTTTCTCGAAAAAAGACATAGGAGGTATGAATACTTATGCACTAAATAACTCATCAACTCCTTCATAAGGCAGAAACTACGGGAGATGCGAGATAGACAGAAAGACACTCTTGGTGCAAGAAATATTCAGTGCACAAAATATAAGTGAGAATATTAAAGACCCCAAGTACAATTCTAGATAGGTCTCCCTTAACCAGTTACTTTTTCCACCTGTTAAAAAAACCCGGGGCCAGCCCTGTGGCCGAGTGGTTAAGTTGGTGTGCTCCACTTCAGAGGCCCAGGGTCTCGCTGGTTCAGATCCTGGGCACAGACATGGAGTGGCTCATCAAGCCACACTGAACAGGTGTCCCACACAGCAGAGCCAGAAGGATCTCCAACTAGAATATACAACTATGTGTATGTACTGGGGGCTTTGGGGAGAAGAAGGAAAAAAAAGAAGAGAGGCAACAGATATTAGCTCAAGTGCCAATCTTTAAAAACAAAACAAAACCCCACAATGATCAGAAGGTAAGAAAATCCCATAGTAATGGGTGCATGTCAAAGGGGTAAAAGAGCCCCCAGTAGCCAAAGCTGGAATGATCTGAGCAACAGAATAGAGTAGTATTGGCTTACGACCCTAAGTATGAAGTAAGCATCCATGAGTCCATGTGATATAAATAAATAATTCAATAAGTTAATAAATATGGGATAAAAAACACATCTCCCATGCAGAAGAATTTCAAATAATTTATGTAGATACTTTTCCCTCTAAGGGGTGAAGCACAACTTCCCACTCCTTAGATGTGGGCTGAACATCGTGATCAACTTCCGAAGTCTACAGTATGGACCAGTGTAAAAACAGACTAATTTCATGGTGCGGAAATCTGACAAAAACTACTTCAGCCAGGTGATCAAGGCCAACATCAATAGTCATAAATCATGTTGATAAGATGTACTCTCAAGATAATGTGACAAAAATGGTACTTTATCTCTGTGGTCTTTCTCTTGATAATCCATAACCCCAGTCTTATCACGAAAAAAAAAAAAAAACCCAGAAAAATCCCAATAGAGAGGGATCCTACAAAATCTCTGAGTAACACTCCTCAAAATGGTCAAGGTCATGGCATATAAGAAAAGTCTGAGAAAGCATCACAGCCAAGAGGAGCCTAAGGAGACACAACAACTAAGTGTATTGTGGGATCCTGTACGGGATCCCGGAACAGGAAAAGGACATTAGGTCAAAACTAAGAAAATATAAGCAAACTATGGAATACAGTTCATGAAGCTGTGGCAGTACTGTTCGTTATTGTGACACGTGGTGCAGAACATATGAGAACTCTGTACTACCCTTTCATTTTTTTCTGTAAAACTAAAACTGTTCTAAAAAAAGTCTGCTAAAAAGAAAAATATATATAGTGAATTTGAACTACTGAAGAGTTTAGATTCCAATATCGTATTTCCCAGTTGCCACTAAGGTATTTTTCAGGATTTGTTGTTAGCAAAGTATGACCAAGTTTTTTGTTTTGGGGGATTTTTTTGGGGTCCATAATAAATGAGGTAGAAGGTTTATTTTGAAACAGCTCCTTCAGAGCAAAGCATGTAACTGTTCATTTGCTTAAAAAGGCTGGCCTCATGTGAGGTCATACCCTAAAAGAATGTTTGGTTATTGTTGGTGTGTTCAGATTTATGACTATTGATGGTCAGGGAGTAATTTGGTGACTTAAAAAATAACGAATGGAAGGCATTTTTACTGGCATTTCATACTTAATCATGAAATCAATGGCTTATTTTATAGCAAAGCACTAAAAGAGAGTGCCATCTATCTAATTGAATATAAAGAACACTTCAATCGACAAAATGAAGAGACTCGTTTCCATGCTGTGTCTGCCTTATCTCTCGCCTTCCTTTCACAGACAAGCTTATTGAATGAAGTGAAATGCACTCAGTGTCTCCATGTCCTTATCTTCCCCACATTTCTCCGTCCACTGCAATCAGCCTGATGCTCTGGCAGGATTGAAACTGCTCTCACCAAGGGCAATGAAGACCTCTTGCTTGCTGAAATGTCTTGGAAAGTGTTTGTTCTTATCTTAGTCAATCTTGTTACAACATGGTAGCGCATGTGTTCGATCCAGAGAGCTGGTCAGGGCTCAAAGAGGATGTACGTGACAGCTGGGAGGTAGAGTGAGGTTGCTTCCACTTGAGCTTACTATGGAACTAGGGCACAAGCCATGCAGAGGATGTAAACATGACCAAGGGTTCAGGCAGACACAGCACCCGCCACCTCCCTAGGGCAGCCTGCAGGGAGGTCCATGGTCAGTGTAGCCTGCCTGGGTCAGAGAAGCCCAGAACTCAGACTTAGGACTTTTTATCCACTATAGGCTGTAGAAAGGAACGCCATGGCTGCACCCAGGGTCTTCTTGCTGTGCAACTGACATGCCTTCCTTAGTTATTTGTTTCTGAGCCAGTGCCTGACCAAGGCCAGTCAAATGTATGTGCTCTGCCTCCTAAGGATCTTCGCTGCCCATCCACTCTTCCCTTTCCTCTCCGTGACTGCCCAAGTTCAGGCCCTTCTTCACCAAATTTCCTTGTTTCCTCTCTCAAGCTGACAAACCAACTTTTGCAGCACCGCCAACGTAATCTCACAAGTAAAACTTATAATATCACTTTCCATTCAAAAATAGATCATGCATTTAATCCCCATTGCCTCCAAGATGAGTGCTAAACTCCTTAACATATCATATGAGGACATAATCTATAAGAATGCCCTTATCTTTTCTGGGCAGATTGAAACATTCCTGTTACTTGATGCCCCACCCCACCCTGACACTTAATCCCTTTTAGAAAGTCTTACCACTTTGTACAGTAAATCTCTGCATAAAGGAATATGCAAATACCAGAATTTAGATGCTCAAACCAGTGTTAGAAGGTCTGTAGGCTTAACCTTAAAATTATTGAACGACTTGGTTGAATTATTTTAAGACCACTTGAAAACCTTAAGAATCATAGATATCTCTTGATAAGAATAATCTCAGCAATAATATTTAATGAGCACCAAGTGTTAGATTCTGTGCTGCTGGCTGGTATAAGATAGAAAACATAAGACCTCTGAGCACAGAAGCTCTCAACAATCTCACCTACATATAAAAAAACAATTTCAAATCAAAGTGATGCAGTAAACAAGAGTAATAATAAAAATATCTAACATTTGCCAAACACTTTGAATGGGCCAAGTTGAAAGGCATTTTACATACTTTATTTCATTTAATCCCCACAATTATTTAAGGTATAAATTGTTATTGGCCCTATCTTACAGATGTGTTAGCAGCCTTGGGAACCGTCGGTGGAGTTCCCAAGTTATGCAGCTAGGAAATGGGGGATCTGAGATTCAATCCCAAATTTAGTTGATTACAAACCCTGCCCTTTGGGGAGCACACGCAGCATAATTTTGAAATTGACTCTGTAGTGATACTTCAGAAATACTGCTACGGGGACACATGGTGAGGGAGGAACAGCCAATTTTTGACTGGATGTAACCTGTGGACTAAGTTTGATGGTTTTAGTTGTAAGAAAGACTGTGCTGGATTTTCTGTTCCCATTGCAGGAATATTCCTGCCCGTGTCTATGTTCTCCCCTGTATTCAGAGGCTGGAAGTCTGAAAACTGCGTTTCCGGGCTTACCAGCAGGATAGTAACTGCGATTCCACCGCTGAGTGGTGCGACTCGGGCCCTGGAAGCAGGAGGATCCACAGCAGCCTTCTTGTTCTGTCAGTAGCAGGCAGGTGTGTGAGCTCCAACAGCCAAGGACAGGAAGCCGCAGCCTCCGAGGATGTGCCAGCAAATCCCTGCGTCACGGTCCTGCAGGGGGCTCAGGCCACCGCCATCTGTTCTTGCACTTCCCGCCAGTCTTGACTTCCTGAAGCCAGCAGCCACTTTCCGTTGTATTCACTTTCCTGGACTCTTCTTAGAGTTTCAAAAACTTTAATTCTCTATATTAAGTCCTTTCCACTTGAAACATTTAGAGTGATTTCTGTTTTCCTGACAAAATCCTCCTTGGGCTCAGACCCTGTGTGAGTTTGCTGGGGCTGCCGTAGCAAAGGGCCTCAGAATGGGTGACTTAAAGAGCAGACATTGATTGGCTCACAGTTATGGAGGCCGGAAGGCTGCAATTGAGGGGTTGAGAGTCAGTTGCTTCTGAGGGCTGTGAGGGAGACTCTGTTCCACTCTCCTCCCTTGGTGTGTAGATGGCCACCTCCCTCCTGTGGTTCTTCACATGGCATTCTCCCTGCGTGTGCGTCTGTCTCCACATTTCCTCTTTTTGTAAGGACACCAACCACACTGGCTTAGGTCCTAGGCTGACGATCTCATTTTAACTTGATTAGCTCAGTAAAGACCCTGTCTCCAAATAAGGTCACATTCTGGGGTAATGAGGGGTTAGAATTTCAACATATGAATTTTTAGGGAAGATTTAATTCAACCCGTAAAAAATCCAAAGCAACAGTGACTTATACAGGATAGAAATTGATTACTTCTTGACAATCCAGGGATGGTAGGTCCACAGCTGGTTTACTGCTCCACAGCATCCTCAGGTTGGCAAGCTCTTGTTTTTCAGCTGGGCATGGTTGTCTTTCCTAAATTCACCTCATGGACCAAAACTATTGCTCCAGCACCAGCCATAATGACTACATTCCAGCTAGCAGGAAGTGGTAATGGATAAAGAAGAAAGTGGCAAAAAGCATAAGCAAGCTCTCTGTTAAGGAAGTTTCCCCAAAACTGCCCACAGCATATTTGTTTACATTCCATTGCCCAGAACCAAGGCAAATGGCCACAGCCACCTGTTGTGTGGGATGCTGAGTAATGTAATCTTTATTCTGAGAAGGAATTAACCCAGTGAAAACTTCTGTTACCATGAAAGAAGCCGAGAATGGATTTTGGAGCTCGACCGGCAAAATGTGCCACACTTAGAATATTACAGAATTATAGGCTGTGGTTCCTACTTGTTTGTTGGGAAGAAATAATGAAAAGACTGAGAGGAGATGTTGCTTAAATAGGCCAATGGAAAAACTGCCTAACATTGTGATTACATCAAGACTCCATTGTTATTTCTGAAAGCAAGATTTCTCCTTTATCAAACACCTTTGGATGCAGTGTATGTGTTGAAAATGTTGTCAAAGGAAGACTCAGAAGCAGAATCAGCTAGAAAAAGGAAGAAAATGTTTTATTCACAAAGACTTCTAAGAGAGTCAGACTTCAGAAAGACTGGCTCGCCAAACATAAAATGCAACAAATATTTTTAACAATTGCAAATTAGCAAACTTAGTAAGTTTATGAGTCTGCTCATGGTGGAAAAACAGCAATTCTCCACTAGTTATCATATTCACAAAGTGTAAAATGTACATTCAGACACCAGCATATGAAGAGTCGGAAATAGGATTTTTTGTTAAGAAGTCCAGATTTATGCAAAAATAGTCAAGATTTTATTATTTAGAGTACCAGAATCCATAAGGGTGTTCTGTTATTTTTGGTTTATACCAAGGTACACAGTAGTTTTCTCTGACAGTTGTGACACTTGAAGTTCTTGTCATCTCAGAAGCAAGACACAGTGTCCGTTTCTGCTTCCACAATGCCAACCAAAAATGTAAGTTCTTTCCTGTAGGCTTGCAATTTGCCTTTGCTCTCCTTGGCAGCAAGGACAAGATATCAAAATTGATCTTTGCTTCAGAGATTTTTTAAGGCTGGGGTCTCCCTTTTTTGGCCCTTAGATAAAATATTAGGATATTAATACTATATGCCCTCCTATTTTCAATTTACGAAATGGCCAGCATTCACATGCTCTGCCATCACTGGTTACCTCAGCATTGTAGTCATTTCCTGCAGTTTCTCAGAAGGAACTAGAAGGAAGGAAGGCAACAGGGAGAGGGAGGGGCAGGTACAGAGCAAATTGCTGTCTAAAAACACAGAACTGGTAAAACGTGAGGTCTGACTCAGCGGCAATTAAATGATCAATTTCTCAGTTAAAAAAGACAACGTATAAACTATATGAGGCTTTGAGATTATAGTTTTTGCAGTTCCTGAGAAGAACAGCTTTCTATTATTAGCCGTTGGAGAAACGGAGAGACAGGCAGGGCCTCCCACCCCATCTAGTGGTAGCGCGACGCAGAAATAAAGCAGCCTTTTGTGTTCACGGTGAAGGACCAGCATGGGAGTGAAGCCAGAGTCTCTCCTGTTTTCAACTGCTCCCTGTTAAAAATTAAGCCACCTGAAAAAGTATAGTAGTTTCTTTAAGCCACGAGAGTATTAGCCAGTGAGACTTCAGACTGATGCTTAATGGAAAAAAGTATTTCCTTGAATATTTAAATTAAATGAGAGAGAATTTCAAAGGTCGTTACAGCTCACGATTAGCTTGTGTAAATCCTCACTTCTCTTTTATCACACCCCTTGCCTCTTCTCAGAAGAAGGGAGCTCCAATGCAGTTCTCTAATGTGGGAAGTTAGATCTCTGGTCAGTAACCTTTCGCTATTACTGGTGTCTGTATTAAGTGGGTCATTGTTTGTTTAGGGCTGCTAAAGGCCTACACTTTTAAAACAAGCAACAGAATATCAGGAATGTCCTGCAACTCGGAAACTGGTATTCAATCCTGATTTTTTTCTTACCAACTCTAAGCAAATGATTCATTTATCCCTCAAGACAATCTGGCTGATGAAAAAGAACCCTTAAGATCACTCCAATTAACTGGTAGTAGCTACACAAAGCACTGTGTTGAGAAATAGCATATGATTAGGGTGAAAGCAATTTAGCCAAAGCAATTTGGCTTACTGTGATGGAACCGAAAGTAAGACGTTCAACATAAAAGCCTAATTGAAAATGAGTATTCTTCCAATGATGTGTTTGTCTTTTAAGTACGGTGCTTCTTAAAATGATTTCTTAAAATATCTAGGTGCTGTTAAGAATTTTGGGGGTAGGATTTCCACTTTATTCCTTCCTAATTTACTTTTTAAAATTTATATTGCTGTACTAATGCTTTTCTCTTTTTGCACTAGCAAAAATGTGGAAAACTCCAGATGCCCACACGCTGACAATTGTGAAGTCGATTTTGGTTATCTCTGAAGTCATTAGTATTCTGAAGTGTTCTTTAGGGGGGGACAAAATCTGTTAAAAATAGAGCTAAATCAATTAGAAAAATTATGAAAAAAGAAATTGAAGGTATTGATAAAGATCTGAAAATATTCAAAGACAGGAAGAGTTGCAAAACTCCCATGATGCACTGAAAGTATCACTATTCAAAGGATATATGTGTGTGAATTATGATCCTTAACATTATTATTTTGACTAAATTATCCTGCAGCCCAGTTTATACTTGGCTAAACCATATTGATCAAATCACCTGTGAGTACACAGCGGCGGACTCAGGCCTCAGGGCTCAGCCTGAAGAACAATTAGATTGATCAGAGATGTCAGCTGTGACTGGAAGAGACAACTCAGTTTGACCAGAGGTGAGAGGGTCAATACGCTCACCCGCTAGAAAATGAATCGTATTTCTATAAACAAAGAGAAAATGTTTGAAGAGCACATCTTGTCATCATTATACTGCAGTAAAAATAACAAATCATAAAAAATCCCACCAAGTTTTAGCCTTCGGTAGGGAAACATAGTTTAAAACAAAATCTTCCAACCCAGAAATCCTCTCCAGAAAGTCAGTAGAGAAAGAAAATAGTTCTATTATCGAATAAGCATTAAACCACAATGTGATGCCCATAACAGGTAATCTGCTAAGAGATGGCAAATACAGAAAGAAATCTCACCCTCTTATGTAGCCAAGCAGATGCAACCGACTACACACATGTTCTCAGGATAAACAGTAACTAGTCTTCAAGTAATGGGACTTGACAGCACCGTTTGTCCCACACAGTTCCTCCTAAGGCCACCTGGTAATTGGGATGACCATCCATGTTAGTTAATTGGCTTTATACAAAGGAAAAATAATCTCCTATCTTTATACCAGGAGATGGAGTTGCTATCTTCCTTGACGTTACATCTCATAGAGATGGCTCCCAGGTGCTTGAGAAACACTTTCCAGGGTGCCAAACTGGCAATTTAACTTTTAGAAAGATTTACATACATTTTGAAGAGACAGAGAAAGAACTTACAAGTTTACTAAAGAAAATGCTCTAATAAAAGGGAGATGAGCTGCCTCTGCCTTTATTTTTAACAGGTGGAGTTAAGTCTCTTATTTGTACTCTATTTGTCCTCAGACTCTCGCTTTTGCTTGTTCTCACAGCGGTACCACTTGCGCGCCATCCTCTGTCCTCAGCACCAGCTGGTCAGCTCTTGATCATTGTCTCCTCCTTTTGGGAGCCTGCTTCCGATATTAGCCCTTTGCTCCAAAGTGTTTCCTGCAACCATCTTGCCTCCTCTTCCTCAACTGCTCTGGAACCAAGCTGCCAGTGCTCTGCACAGTCTGAAGTGCTTTAAAATAGCTAAATATTTTAAAATTTTAAAATAAAATTTGTTGAGAAATAGTTCTCAACAAAAGACCCCAAAAGCTAAAGCAATCCTGAGAAAAAAGAACAAAGCTGGAGGCATCACAATCTCTGACTTCAACACATACTACAAAGCTATAGTCATCAAAACAGCATGGTACTGACACAAAAATAGACAAACAGATGAGTGGAACAGAACTGAAAGCCCAGAAACAAAACCACACATCTATGGACAGCTAACCTTCAACAAAGGAGCCAAGAACATACAATGGAGAAAGGAAAAGCTCTTCAATAAATGGTGTTGGGAAAACTGGACAGCCACATGCAAAAGAATGAAAATAGACCATTATCTTACACCACACACAAAAATTAACTTAAAATGGATTAAAGACTTGAATGTAAGACCTGAAACCATAAAACTCCTAGAAGAAAACATAGGCAGTACACTGTGACATCAGTCTTAGCAGCATCTTTTCGAATACCATATCTACTCAGTCATGGGAAACAAAAGAAAAAATAAACAAATGGGACTATATCAGACTAAAGAGCTTCTACAAGGCAAAGCAAACCATGAACAGTACGAAAAGACAACCCACCAACTGGCAGAAAATATTTGTAAATCGTATATCTGACAAGGGGTTAATCTCCAAACCGTATAAAGAACTTATACAACTCAACAACAACAAAAAACCCTTTCAAAGAGGATGTGAACAGACATTTTTCCAAAAGAAGATATACAGATGGCCAACAGGCACATGAAAAGATGCTCAACATCACTAATTACTATGGAAATGGAAATCAAAACTTCAATGAGATATCATCTTACACCTGTTAGAATGGCTATAATTACCAAGACAAAAAATAAATGTCGCAGAGGATGTGGAGAAAAGGGAACCCTCACACACTCCTGGTGGGAATGCAAACTGGTGCAGCCACTATGGAAAACAGCATGGGGATTTCTCAAAAAATTAAAAATAGAACTATCATATGATCCAGTTATTCCACTACTGGGTATTATCCAAATAACTTGAAATCAACAATTCAAAGAGACTTATGCACCCCTGTGTTCATTGCAGCATTATTCACAATAGCCAAGACATGGAAGCAACCCAATGCCCATCAACTGATGAATGGATAAAGAACATGTGGTATATATATATATACAATGGAACACTATTCAGCCATTAAAAAAAGACAAAATTGTCCCATTTGCAACAACATGGACCTTGAGGGTACTTTATTAAGCAAAATAAGCAAGACAGAGAAAGACAAACACTGTATAATTTCACTCACACATGTGGAAGATATACAAACAAATGGACAAAGAGAACAGATTAGTTGTTACCAGAGGGGAAGAGAGCTGGGGTGTGTGCAAAAGGGGTAAAGGGGCACACATATATGGTGATGGATAAAAATTAGACTATTATTGATGAGCAAGATGCAGTCTATACAGAAACTGATAAATAATGTACGCCTGAAATTATACAATGTTACAAACCATTATGACCTCAAAAAATAATTAAAAAATAAAATAGCTGTTCTCACATAATTTCACTTGATAATGCTGTTATATGATCTGTAATTTCCTTTACATACTGCAATATAGAGGGAGTGAGCCACATGTGTGTGCAAGTTGCCTTTTGTTCATAACCAAACTGAGGCATGTGAGTCAACGACGGAAGAATCATGAACAAACTCTGAGATGGGCAACTGAAGATGCTGGTTGGGAATCCAGACTCCAGAGGGCTATGGCAAGCCTTTCAAATAACACCATCTATATCTGCACTGGAGGATTATTAATTCATGTAAGGGATGTTACAAATAATATTTCATCAGAGAAATGAGCAGTGTTCATGCTACATGGTTGCTAAAAGTAGTTTTGGACATCTCAACTCTTACATGATCATGTGTCAAAATCTGGTGAGTGAGTAGCTTAACCTCCCAAAGTGGTGCCAAAGCTCTAAACCTCTGGTTGATCCTATGACCAACAGCTTCAAAAAGTTGAGTTTATCCTCCCTCTGAGCATAGTTGAATTTGCATCCGAGTAGACCTTTCATGCAAACGCCTTATTGAAGTACCTAAAAGACCAGAGCACTGACTGCCTGACGGTGGGGCAGAACACAGCACTCTGCCTCTTTGTAGCACACCTGCAGGTGCACAGCTTGCTGGGGGGGGGGGGGGGGACCTCCAATTGTTAGAAACTGTTGATTTCCACCAAAAAGGATATGACAACTGTGAATCACCAAACTCACTTTTGTCAGTTTCCAACAGATATATATCTGTCCCAGAAGAAGTTTAATTCATTAAATAATGAGTTTAATGATTGAATATGCCAATACAAGACACTGAAGGTAATGAAACAAAATCTGAGAGGATACATAAAGCTTAGATGTTTTCCAGAAAAAAATATACCAATGATAAATAAATGGAGAAATACATATAGAGAGAGAAATAAAATTATTTTACAAGTTTTGAATCCACCAACAGTCAGCAACGATAATCTAAAAAGATAAATTGGTAGGACGTTTTTCTTTTGAAGCTGCTTGTTTAAAATAAATAAATAAATAAATGAGTTGAAAATAGCTGAGCCTACAAAATAGACAAAATTCTGAACTACAGTTAAATCAGGCTTTTCTGACCCTCATTGTTTCTTTTCTATGAAGATAATATTTACATACAATAGCATGTATAATTTTAGGCATAAATGTCAGAGAATGTCAGTAATTGTATAAAATCCTGTTAGCTGATTTGAGCTGCAAACTCCATTTCTTGGGCAGAGGTTCAGGTCTCAGTCAGATCTTTTTGTCCTTGGCTTCTGTGCTTTGAGTGTGTTCTTTGCATGCGTGTTTCAGTCAGAGATGTGGGTACGTAAATTCTGGATTTCCATTCTTAGACCTTTTCCATTCCCTACTCTCCTCAGCAGTCATGTTTTACCAGCTCTTTTCTGATTTCCTCAAGCAGAAAGATTCTGGATTTTTACACATGTGCCCCAGACTCCCCCCAAATTCCTTATATAGTTCTAGCCCCTTCTCCAAGCAGGTGTGCACTCCCCACAGTGCTTCTCTTCGCCTTCTACTGCCTCCAGTGTTTGTTTTTGTACCTGTCCAGGCTTTACAACGTTTTTATCTGCTGGGGCTTTGTCTGGTAAAGACTTAGTCCATTTTAGTAGAAATGCAACAGAGACTTCTGTAGGCAGAAGCTCTCTGACTCTCATTCGAACAGTCAATTCCCATCCTTATCAGAAATCCCCAAAGGAGGCGGTACACGCACTGAAGAGGGAAAAATAAGCCAAGTGCATACGCTCTAAGCTTCTTAATTCAAACATGTAGACAGAGGCCAATCCGGTGGCGCAGCGGTCAAGTTCGCATGTTCCGCTTTGGCGGCCCAAGGTTCGCCGATTCAGATCCCAGGTGCGGACATGGCACCACTTGTCAGGCCATGCTGTGGTAGGTGTCCCACATATAAAGTAGAGGAAGATGGGCACAGATGTTAGCTCAGGGACAGTCTTCCTCGGCAAAAAGAGGAGGATTGGCGGCAGATGTTAGCTCAAGGCTAATGTTCCTCAAAAAAAAAAAAAAAAAAAAATGTAGATAGTTACATTACTTTACCAGTTAGCCATACTCTATGATGTTTAAATCTAAGAACAGAGATGGGAGAAATAATTCTCATTATTAAATCTGTATAGGCAAGATATTAAAAAATAATACGTTTTTAAATAGAAGTCACAATCTCTCACAAAGATTATTTATCCCTAAGGAATGAAAACAAATCACCTTTACATCAAACCTTTATTATCTGAGTTGTGACTTGTCTGGAGTCATTTTTATTAGTAGCTTATTGACAACTAGAGCTATTGAACTGCTGTATTGACACAGTAGGAATTATGTATACAAGAAACAACACAGAATACTTAAATTCTTTGTGGGAATTTTAACTCTATTTACTTGAGATGTAAAAAATATTTTCCTTCTCTCCTAAGACCTCAGATAATGCACAATGAAAGTGCCTCCTTTTCTTTACAAACTGGCATAATATACAAAAAGAAATTGACATAGGGCAAGAAAGTGGAAATTGCGCAGCTTTCCAGATTATCTTAAATTGGAGATTATGACGGACTTCATTCCTTTAATAATTAATTTCTTAATCAACAAACTTAAGCTGACATCTTTTACGAGCAAAACACGGTGCTGGTGATGGTGATAGAAAGTGAGTAAGTAGATACAGCCTTTGTCCTGATCAGCATCAGCCTAGCAGCAGAGGCACACTTAGATAATTGCCGCACCTGCCACGGGCAGGAGCCGAGCTGCCTGTTTTGTCTCCGATCCCCGCATCAACTCTGTTCAGATTACTATTCCCGTTTTACAGATCAAGAACTGAGACTCATGGAAGTTCAGGACTTGCTCAAAAATGCATATCTAAAGTTAACACAGTTGGAATTCAACCAGTTTTAATGGACGCCAGGTCCCATGCTCCCGTGTTGATACTGTGCTACTGTTTGAGGTGATGTAATAAGATACACCAAATATGTAAAAATAAAGTTCTATGTCATTTCAGAAGAAGGCTTATGCAACTCCAAATGGAGAGAGATGCAAAATCTTCATGGCAAAGAAAATGAATTCCTAGACAAACGGAACTACTAGTATTCAATTTTTAATTAATCAAAGCAAAATAGAAGTGATTCCACCCCAAATGTCATTTCAGACACATATATGCTCCTCCACACTTATTAATTCATAGCTTGTAAGTTCAAAGAAACATGTGTGGGTTAAGATTTACCAATGGCTTTTCTTAGTTAAAGAGTAACATATGTATGGTCCTTGAAATACCAAATATACCCTGGATTGTCACATTGTTTTGTTCTGGTGCATTAATTTAAAAGAAAATTGGTGATTTGGAACTCTAAGATAAATATGAATCATTAAAATTATAATATTTCTAGATATTAGTAATAACACAATCATTAAAATTCTCTACTTTATAGAATACTATTAATACAATTCACAATACAGATATATCCTTTTACTCCTAGTGACGCATGGCTAGTCCAGTTCAAATAAGGGGAGGTGAAATCGAATGAAGCTGCCTCAGGCTCAGGTCTAGCAAACTTAATTCATTATTAAACTCAAGAGCTAATTAGACATGAAAAGAGAGAAGAATGTGGATGCACCCTGTACCGTGCGTTGAAGCAGCTTGGTTCAGGAAGCAGTGTGAAGGTCACGATCATTTTAGCTTGAATGGAGCTTCACCTCCAGAACTTCAATAGCACTGGTAAGTGTTCAAATTAGAGAAAAAGTTTTGTCATTATTCAAAGAGAAGATGTTGAGTGTCCGGCAGACTCGGGGGCCAGCTCACAGACAGGACAGTGAGGGTGTGTGGGGGTTGGGACTGGTGGGGAAGGACCAACCTGCCCTCCCACGATCTCTACAGCTCATTGTGGATGGTGCAGAAAACAGCTCATTAAAATGCTTACAAAAAGCAAGCTTATATCTCATCTTTGCCTTTGTTAAATTGTTTGAAAATAGAACTATGAAGTCCTGTAACAAAGAAGGTCACTGGGACCCTGGATTTTCACACTGATTTGATGGGAGAGGATGGTTGAAAAAGCAAGGGAATCCACATCCTCTCCCCTATTTGTGTTGCTGGAGGAGAGTGGAGAGTGAGAGAGAAGGGAGGAGAGAAGAGGCCCGCCACCAGCAAGAGAAATCAGGTAGTGTACGGGCGGCTGGTTCCTAGACAGCCAAACACAGATCTGAGCACAGGTGCTAGAGGACAGGGCCCAGGCGGATCAGAGCCTTTAGCCCTGAACTCGGCACTCGTGGCGCGGTCAGTAAACTCATCTCGTACCTTAGAAAGAAAATAAGCCTCTCGGCCACACTGTTCCTTTTTCTTCTCTCTACTGGCCCACTGCATCCTCTCTCTTTAGGTTAGTCCAGCGTATCTCAGGTGAGGCATATCTGAAGCTATCCTCCGCTTTTACGCTGGATCCCCCACTCTCCCATCCTCTCCATTGCTTCCCTCTATCTTCAAACCAGCTCTTCTCCGGATCCAGGATTTCAGCCCGTGCGCGTGCCCCGGGACGCCCCCTCCAGCTATACTGTCCTCGCTTCCCCTTCATCAACGGATTGCTTGAAAAACTAACCTTTTGTCGTCAAACTGCTCGAAATAATATCCTTACCTCTGTTTTTCCCAACTCCCGCTCATGACTCAACTGCCGCAAAGTGACTTCTAACTCTACCCTCGCTCACAATTGTTTCCCACTTCAGACGCGCTGCTTTCCTCAGCCTTCTGGCCCCCGGTACCATCTTGGTAGAACCTTCTGCATCTCTTTCTGGGACCTCGCTCCTCTCCCCGAGGCCGGTACGGATGCTGAGAAATTCGATAGTTCTAGCTTTTCTGCACAGTGCGTGTGGGGACTGGCCATCGCACCCTGACGCTTTGCTGACAGTAGGTAGCCAATTCCAAGCTGGGGCAGCTATATTTCCAGAAAAAATTTCCTGTGTTTGAAAGAAAAATCGGCCTCAGATTGAGCGTAGTTGTTCTCTCTGGAGGCACGCAGGACCAAACAACTAATGTTCCTTGAAGAACGCACTTCAAATACGAGAACGGTAACTCTGACACGTCCCTCCACCAGCCCTCCCCACCTAATTTTCCAAGTCTTCTCTCCTTTTTTTTTTTTTTTGGAAAAATTTGTATAGTTGATAATGCACCCACAGTGTTAGTTACTGTGTTACTCGTCCACCTTTTCTTCTGGGTATATGTTTGGATTAAATGAATATTATAGCTCTCTCCCTGGAAAATTTCTAGGCCAAAGTGACTAAAAATAAAGATAGTTGACTCTGTGCCCTTACTCCTGAAGCTTCGCTTTCATTTCCACCAAGGAAAAGACTAAAATCCCCTTGTGTAAGTTACAGTGGATTTTTATGTGATCTTTCAAGAAACCATTGCATTATTCTCTAACATTGAAAAAAATCCCCTACTGTTGGTCTAAATGTAACCTTTTTGAAGCTGGATTTGACTTTACAGTATTTAAAAGTCTATTTTTAAACACTTACTTTGCTAGCTAGCTGCATTTCTAAGTAAGCATTAGTATCTAGAATAATGAGTGTAATTGTAAAATGGACCAATATCAGGATCTCATCTTTGTTATTGACCTCAATTGAGCACAAACCACCTGCAGGGCAAAGCTGTAAGCCTGGAGCACAAGAGAGAGGAGCGGGAAGCTTCACAGGCTCCACACTCATCAGGGCTCACGTTCCAGGTCCACTGCACTCTCGTCTGTGAGACTCTCTGTGAGATACACGTCTCCATGCCCCCATTTCCTCATCTATAAAATACAGTTAATAATAGCACCTGTTTCACAGAGTTGTTGCAAAAATTAAATCAGATTTAAGAGAAAGAAAAGAGAAATTACAGACTAGAAGAAATCTTTGCAAAACACACATCTGATAAAGGACTTGTATCAAAAATAAACAAAGAACTCCTGAAACCCAACAATAAGAAAACAAACTAACTAAAAAGTGGGCCCAGGATCTGAACAGTAACCTCACCAAAGAGGATATACAGACAGCAAGTAAGCATGTGAAAGATGCTCAACATCATGTGTCATGAGGGAAATGCAAATTAAAGCAATGAGATAAGCTTACTGCCTGGTTGAATGGCTAAAATCTGAAACTCTGACAACATCAAATACTGGCAAGGATGTGGAGCAACAGGAACTCTCATTCATTGCTGGTGGGAATGCAAAATGGTGCAGCCACCTTGCAAGATATTTTGGCAATTTCTTACAAAGTTAAGCCTAGTCTTACCATATGTTCCAGAAGTCATGGTCTTTGGTATTTACCCAAGTGAATTGAAAATGTATGTCCACACAAAATTCTGCACATAAGTGTTTGTAGCGCCTTATTCATAATTGCCAAAAATCAGAAGCAATTCAGATGTCCTTCCACAGGTAAACAGGTATACAAACTGTGGATCATTCATGCAATGGAATATTATTCAGCAGTAAAAAGAAACAAGCCATCAAATTACAAAAAGACATGGAGGAAACTTAAGTCATATTTAAAAGAGGAAGAAGCCAATCTAAAAAGGTTGAATACGGTATGATTCCAAAAATATAACATTCTGGAAAAGTCAAAACTATGCAGAATAAAAAAATTAGTGGTTTCCAGGGATTCGGGGCAGGAGTGGAGGGAATAGAAGAAATGGATAGGTGGAACACAGGCAGTTTTTAGGGCAGTAAAATTGTTCTGTATGATACTGAATTGTGGATACATGACATTATTCATTTGTCAAAACTCACAGAATGTACAACACCAAGAGTAATAGCTGATGTAAACTGTGGACTTTAGTTAATGATTGTGTGTCAACATTAGCTCATTAATTGCAGCAAATTTATCACTCTAATACAATACATTAATAATAGGAGGAATTGGGGTGGTGGTTTAGTGTATATGACAAGTTACTGTACTTTTTGCTCAATTTTCTCAAAACCTAAAACTGCTTTAAAATTTGTCCATTAATTTTTTAACAATTAAAAATTAGATTATGTGCACAGATAGGCTTAGTGTATGACATGTATAAATAGTTTAAAAATTAGAAGTAGACAGTATGCATTATGAACAGATATCAGAATATATCACTAACCATTTTCTGGTAAAAAGTTAGAGATAGGAAGAGATTTGTATAAAGCCTGGACCAACTTAGGATGGAGCCTGTCCTCCAACCTTTCTCCAGTCTCTTCCTGCTGTCATTCCCTCCCTTTGCCCCTGACTTTTGGGGGCTATAAACTTGCTAAAGTTCCCAGGTTTGCAAACAATTTAGTACAACTCAACAGGAAACCATTTCTATCACATAGGAACAGAGTAGAAATTGTGATATTGCAAACTTTTGTTAGGAGTTGAATATGGTTTTAGGAAACACTAAAAGTGTCTGGTTGGTCTTTTAATGTTCCTCCAGTTCCTGATATTATCATTTTTATTATTTCTCTATCCATTTAATTGAATTTAAGAATAAAGCTAAGAAAGTAACATCAGCAAGATGGTGGAGTTAGCTGTTCCCTTTGTCTCTCCCCCTTTGAACTACAACTAAATGGACATTCATTAACCAATGGAGGAAACCCACATAACACAACAGGATACCTGAGAGACCCTCACAGCTATACATCTGAAGGTGGGTTGACTGGTCTTCTGGGGAGTGGTGGAGATAGGTGAGCACTCCCTGCCCTTCCTGACAGCCCCAGGCACTCATACAAACACTGCTGAGCTTTTGAGAGCATCCATAGTACTGCTGTTCCCTGAAAGTGGGAACATGCCCAGGGCAACTGTAGGAAGAGGTGGCAGCAGCCCCTAGCCTGCTCCTGATCACTTTCCTAGCAGTAGAGGAGTATCCACCCTACCACTGTGGCCCAAAGGAGTGGTCCTGGCTCGGACCCTGTGAGGAAGCCCCACCCACCAAGCACAGTGGCCAGCATGACCACAAGAAGAGATAGTAGCAGATCTATGCACTGGGGTGAGCATATTCCCCACTTGTGTAAGCACCTATAGTATCGCTGAACTCCTGAAAGTGGGAACGCACCTTGGGAAGACCGAAGGAAAAGGCGATGGCAGCTTAGCCCGCTCTTGATTGCTTTCCCAGTGATGGGAGAGCCCTGCCCCTGTGGCCCCAAGGAGTGGCCCAGACTTGGCCCCTGCAAGGAAGCCCTGCCCATTGAGCACAGTCTATACACTTACCCAAACACTTTCCAGGCTATCGCAAATGCCCATAGTACCCCCACAAATTCCAGCAGGTGGGGTGGGTTCATAAACTCAGCTCCTGCTTCCCCTTAGTGGTAGCAGGTAGAATCTGTGACCTAATACTGCCACAAATGCGCCATCAAAAGATTAGTTCATCAAACACCATGGGAAACTACAGCAACAATTCAGACCAGAAGGAAAATGACAATTCTCCAGAAACCAACCCTGAAGTCATAGAAATTTACAATCTGAATGACAGAGTATTCAAAATAGCTGTCAAAAAGAAACTCAACAAGTTACAAGAAGGATCAGAAAGACAGTTCAATGAGCTCATGAACAAAATTAGTGAGAAGAAGGACTCCTTCACCAAAGACATTGAAATTGTTAAAAAAAAAAACAAGCAGAAATTATAGATATGAAGAACACAATTAATGAAATAAAAAGTAATCTAGAATTCTTAAAAATAGAGCTGATGTTATGGAGGAAAGAATTAGTGATTTAGAGGAAATATATAATATAGAAATATAGAAATGCTACAAGTGGAGGAGGAGAGAGAACTAAGATTTGTAAAAAATGAAGGAATTCTTCAAGAAATATCCAACTCAATTAGGAAAAGAAACATAGGGATTATAGATATTCCAGAGGGAGAAAGGAGCAGAGAGCTTTTTCAAAGAAATAATAGCTGAGAACTTCCCAAACCTGGAGAAGGAACCAGATTTACAAATACATGAAGCTAATAGAATTCCTAATTACATCAATGCTAAAAGACCTTCTCCAAGGCATATAATACAAAAACTGGCAAAGGCAATGACGAAGTAAAAATATTAAGGACAGAAAGGTGGAAGAAAAAACCTACAAAGGAACCCCCATCAGGCTTTCAGCAGATTTCTTGGCAGAAACCTTATAGGCTAGGAGAGTATGGAATAATATATTCAAAATACTGAAAGACAAAACTTTCAGCCAAGAATATTCTATCCAGCAAAACTATCCTTTAAGTACAATGGAGAGATAAAAGCCTTCCCAGGTATACAAAAGCTGAGGGAGAAATGATTAGACCTCCCCAACAGGAAACGATTGAAGATGCCCTCATACTGGAAACAAAGAGACAAAGGTCTGCAAAGCTTTGAGCAAGGAGATAAGTAGACAAAATCAGAAAATTGCAGCTCTCTATCAGAATAGGAAAGCAAATTCTAAGTTATAGCTTAAAAGATAAAGGGAAGGAAAGCATCAAAAGTAACTATAAACATTTCAACTTAGTCACAAACTCACAACACAAAACAGAATAATTTATAACAACACTAACTCAGAAGGGGAAGAGGAGAGGGGTGCAACATGCTTAGGCTACTGGAGATAAGAAGCTATGAGAAAATTGACTAACTCCTCTGTGAGAACTTATATACAAACCTCACAGTGACCACTAAACAAAAAATCAGAGCAGAGCCACAATTCATAAAAAAAAGAGAAAACTGAGAACACCTCCAAAGAAAACCACCAAAATCAAATGGCAGTCGGGAATACAAAGGAACAATTGAAACATAGAGCAACCTGAAAAGAAGAGATACAATGGCAATATTAAGTGCTCATATATCAATAATCACTCTAAACATAAGTGGATTGAGTTCTCCAATCAAAAAGGCATAGAGTAGCTGGATGGATTAAAAAACAAGACCCAACAATATGTTGCCTCCAGGAAACACAGCTCAGTTCTAAAGACAAACGTAGGCTCAGTGTAAAGGGATGGAAGATGATACTCCAAGCAATCAGCAAACAAAAGAAAGCAGGTATTATCGCACTTGTATCAAAGTAGACTTCAAGATAAAAATGACAGTGAGAGACAAAGAGGGGCAGAATATAATGATAAAAGGTACATTCCCCCAAGAGGACATAACATTTATGAATATATATGCACCTAACACAGGGGCACCAAAGTACATCAAGCAACTATTAACAGACCTAAAGAGAGAAATCAACAGCAACACGATAATGGTAGGGGACCTCAACACTCACTCACATCAATGGACAGATCACTCTGCCAGAAAATCAACAAGGAAATAGTTGATTTAAACAAAACACTTGATCAGATAGGCTTAATAGAAATATATAGAGCATTCCATTCAAAAACAGCAGAATACACATTCTTCTCAAGTGCACATGGATCATTCTCAAAGATAGACTGTTTCTTGGAAAACAAGGAAAGGCTCAATAAATTTCAGAAGATTGAAATCATCTTAAGCATCTTTTCTGATCACAATGCTGTGACACTAGAAATCAACTACAAGAAAAAAGCTGGGAAAGTCAAAAATATGTGGAGAGTTAACAACATGACACTGAACAACCATTGGATCAAAGGAGAAATTAAAAAATACCTGGAGACAAATGAAAATGAAAATACAACATACCAACTCTTATGGAGTGCAGCAAAAGTGGTTATAATAGGGAAATTCATAGCAATACAGGCCCACCTCAACAAAGAAGAAAAATCTCAAGTAAGTAATCTTAAACTGCACCTAACAGAACTAGAAAAAAAGAAGAGCACACAAAGCCAAAAATCAGCAGAAGGAGGGAAATAATAAAAATAACAGCATAAATAAATTAAATAGAGACTAAAATCAGTAGAAATGATCGATGAAACTAAGAGCAGCTTCTTTGAGAAGATAAACAAAATTGACAAACCCTTTGCCAGACTCACCAAAAAAAATAGAGAGAAGGCTCAATTAAATAAAATTAGAAATGAAAGAGGAGAAATTAAGATGGATACCACAGAAATACAATGGATTGTAAGAGAATACTATGTGGGGCCGGCTCCGTGGCCAAGTGGTTAAGTTCGTGCGCTCTGTTGCAGCAGCCCAGGGTTCAGATCCTGGGTGCGGACATGGCACCGCTGGTCAGGCCACGTTGAGGCGGTGTCCCACATCCCACAACTAGAAGGACCTGCAACTAAGATAGACAACTATGTAGCGGGGGGGTTTGGGGAGATAAAGCAGGAAAAAAAAAAAAAAGGTTGGCAACAGTTGTTAGCCCAGGTGCCAATCCTTAAAAAAAAAAAAAGGAAGATTGGCAACAGTTGTTAGCCTAGGTGCCAATCTTTAAAAAAAAAAAAAAAAAAAGAGAATACTATGAAAAACTATATGCCCACAAATTGGATAACCTAGAAGAAATGGATACATTCTTACACTCATACAACCTTCCAAAATTGAATCAAGAAGAAATAGAGAATCTGAATAGACCAATCACAAGTAAAGAGATTGAAACAGTAATCACAACCTCCCAGACAACAAAAGTCTAGGACCAGATGGCTTCGCTGGAGAATTCTGCCAAACATTTGAAGAAGATTTAATATCTATCCTGTTCAAACTATTCCAGAAAATTGAAGAAGATGGAATGCTTCCTAACTCATTCTCCTAATTCAACATCACGCTGATACCAACACCAGACAATGACGACACAAAGAAGGACATTTACAGGCCAATATCACTGATGAACATAGATGCGAAAATCCTCAACGAAATATTGGTGAACCGAATACAGCAATACATTAAAAGGATGATACACAATGGTCAAGTGGGATTTATTCCAGGGACACAGGGATGGTTCAACATCTACAAATCAATCAATGTGATACACCACATTAACAAAATGAGCAATAAAAATCACACGATAATCTCAATAGATGCAGAGAAAGCATTTGACAAGATCCAACATACATTTATGATAAAAACTCTCAATCAAATATGTATAGAAGGAAAGCACCTCAATATAACAAAGGCCATATATGACAAGCCCACAGCCAACATCATACTCAATGGTGAAAGACTGAAAGCCATCGAGAACAGGAATGAGACAAGGGTGTACACTCTCACCACTCTTATTTGATGTCATACTGGAGGTTTTGGCCAGAGCAATTAGGCAAGAAAGAGAAATAAAAGGAATTCAAATTGGAAAGGAAGAAGTGAAACCCTAACTGTTTTCAGAAGACATGAGTCTATATATAGAAGACCCCAAAGAATCCATTGGAAATCTATTGGAAATAATCAACAACTACAGCATAGTTGCAGAATACAAAATCGACTTACAAAAATCACTTGCATTTTTGTATACTAAGAATGAACTAGCAGAGAGAGAAGTCAAGAATACAATCCCATTTACAATGGCAACAGAAAGAACAAAATACCTAGAAGCAAACTTACCAATGAGGTCAAAGACCTCTACCCTGAAAACTATAAGACATTATTCAAAGAAATTGAAGAAGACATAGAGAAATGGAAAATAGTCAGTGCTCATGGGTTTGAAGAATAAACGTAGTTAAAATGTCCATACTACCTAAAGCAATCTACAGATTCAATGCAATCCCAATCAGAATCCCAATGACATTCTTCATGGAAATAGAACAAAGAATCCTAAAATTTATATGGAACAACAAAAGACCCCCAAAAGCCAAAGCAATCCTGAAAAAGAAGAACAAAGCTGGAGGCATCACAATACCTCACTTTAAAATATAAAGCTATAGTCATCAAAACAGCACGGTACTGGCACAAAAACAGACACACAGATCAAGGGAACAGAATTGAAAGCCCAGAAGTAAAACTACACATCTATGGACAGTTAATCTTTGACAGAGGAGCCAAGAACACACAATGGAGAAAGGAAAGTGTCCTCAATAAATGGTGTTTGGAAAACTGGACAGCCACATGCAAAAGAATGAAAGTAGACCATTATCTTACACCATAGACAACAATTAATTCAAAATGGATTAAAAACTTGAATGTAAGACCTGAAACCATAAAACTCCTAGAAGAAAATATAGGTGGTACACTCTTTGACATCAGTCTTAGCAGCATCTTTTCAATTACCATGTCTACTAAGGCAAGGGAAACAAAAGAAAAAATAAAACAAATCAGACTATATCAGACTAAAGAGCTTCTGCAAGTCAAAGGAAAGCATGAACAAAATGAAAAGACAATCCAACAACTGGGAGAAAATATTTACAAGTCATATATCTGACAAGGGGTTAATTTCCAAAATATATAAAGAACTCATACAACTCAACAACAAAAAAAAACTCAATCAAAAAATGGGCAGAGGATATGAACAGACATTTTTCCAAAGAAGATATACAGATGGCCAACAGACACGTGAAAAGATGCTCAACATCACTAATTAATAGGGAAATGCAAATCAAAACTAAGAGATATTACCCTACATGGGTCAGAATGGCTATAATCACCAAGAAAAAAATAACAAGTGTTGAAGAGGATGTGGAGAAAAGGAAACCCTCATACACTGCTGGTGGGAATGCAAATGGGTGCAGCCACTGTGGAAAACAGTATGGAGCTTTCTCAAAAAGATAAAAATAGAATTACCATACGATCCAGCTATCCCACTACTGGGTATTTATCCGAAAAACTTGAAATCAACAATTCAAAGAGATTTATGCACCCCTGTGTTCATGGCAGCATTATCCCAATAGCCAAGATGTAGAAGCAACCCAAGTGCCCTTCTATGGATGATTGGATAAAGAAGATGTAGTATATATACACAACGGAATACTTCTCAGCCATTAAAAAAAGACGAAACTGTCCCATTACAACAACATGGATGGACCTTGAAGGTATTATGTTAAGTGAAATAAGCCAGAAAGAGAAAGACAAATATTGCATGATTTCACTCATATGTGGATGATAAACAAATACATGGATAAAGAGAACAGATTAGTGATTACCAGTGGGGAAGGGGGCTGGAGGTGGGCAAAAGGGGTAAAAGGGCACATATGTATGGTGACGCATGACAAATAGACTGACTACTGGTGGTGAGCACGATGAAGTCTATAGAGAAATTGTTAAATAATAATGTACACCCAAAATTACACAATGTTATAAACCATTATGATCTCAATAAAATAAGTGAAGAAAAAAGAGAATAAAAAATAAAAATATAAATAAATGTCTTCAAGAAAAAAAACTAAAGCTGACCCTTCACTTAGTTGTTCTAGTGCTTCCCTCTAGTGGTGATATTCATGTACAACATGTCAACGAGGCAAAGGCAGGATGCTGCTGCATTGTCAAAGCTGAACATTTTGTGTGTTTGTTTTCAAGTTAATGTAGCATGTATAGTTACATAGTTTCATGACTGGAGAAACATATGAATTTAAAAGTGACCTCTTGGGAACCTGGCCGGCATCCCCTGGTTAGGTGATCATGTACCTCTGATTTGATATGAACTTCACCTCTTTGGTGTTCCTCAAAAGGCACAACTCCATTCCAACCATGAGAAAAATATCAGACAAACCCAAACTGAGGAACATCCTGCGAAACACCTGCCCAATACTCCTCAAAACTGCCATGGCTGTGATGACAAGGGAAGTCTGAGAAACTGTCACAGACCAGAGGAGGGGAAGGAGACGTGACAACTACATGCAATGAGGTACCCTGGACAGGGTCCTGGAAAGAAAAAGGACAGTAGTGGAAAAACCAATAAAATCTTAATAAAGTGTGGAGTTCGGTTAAGAGTGATGTACCAGTGTTAGTTTCTTTGTTGTGACAATGTAAATTAAGTAAAGTACAATAACAATAGGGAAACTGGGTGAGGGGTATATGGAATTTCTCTTTTTCTTTCTTTGTTTTCCTTCCTTCCTTCCTACCTTCCTTCCTGCCTGCCTGCCTTTCTTCCTTCCTTCCTTCCTTCCTCCCTCCCTCTCTCTTTCTTTCCTTCATTCTTTCTTTCTTTCTTCCTCTCTCTCTCTCCTTCCCATCTCCCCCTGCTTCCTTCCTCTTCCTCTCTATCTCTTTTGAGTTTTTTTTGAGGGGTGGTCTTTTTAATTTTTCCCTCTCGTATATGAATTTCTAGTTTCTCTACATCTACTTACTTGACAGCTTCCATATTTTTTATTATCAGGTGGAGTGTTGGGAAACGCAGGGTCTCTGACTATGCATGCAAAGGTGGCGATCCACCTTACTTGATGCAGATGTGGATGCCCCACTCCCTGAGTTAACACTAACCAATGGCTAGAATTCTAATTAGGTATTAATTTCACAAAGGAAAATTGCTGCAGCTTCCCAGACTCTGGCAAGTGGCTGGATGTAACCTCCTGGTGATGCAACCACTCAGATCATGTGGGTTAAAAGGAAATTACCCTACTGCTACATTTCCCCTCCTGGAGCATGGTGAGGCCAGTCTCTGAAAGCACAGACCGCCTCCAACTTCCCTAAAGGAGACACGGATCGCCAACACTGATGCGGGCTCTTCTCTGGAGGCATGTACTCAGTGGCTGGATGACGGCGTTCCAAGGACGTAGCGGGTATTTCTCAGCTGGTGGAATGCTGTTTACAAACTTCTCGTTCATTTTTACTGTGATTTTTGGACTCTAATTCAGCAGCCCTGTCAACTCTGAGGTTTACACTTAAGAAAAGAAATCAATCAATTTGTCTTAACTTCCAAGGGATTAAAACGGCTGTGTATTATGTGATAGACTTATCTGAAATGCCAATAAAAATGGACCTGTGTTTTCGTTCCCACGTGACTCTCCACCCACACAGTTTCTTCCTACTGAATGTGGCTCCTATCCCAGTGGGTGACCAGGGACCCCGATCGTGTGTTCCCTCTCTGTCAAGACCCCTTGGGAGGATCAACCATTCCTCAGCATTTAAAGGGAGGCTGTGTCAGGGCCGTCCTGAGGGGCGTGGACCCAGCCCCCGTCTACTCTACTTGTCCCCAGCACACCTGCAGGCTGGTCCCATATGGGCGTCCCCTCGCCCCAGAAAGAATCTTTCCCATGGACATTTTGTTTCTCCTCAAACTCCTTCTTATTCTGTTTTCTTGCCACTGCCCCTGATCTCCTGAATCCCAGTTCGTTTCTACTCCTATCAGGTTGAACTTAGGGCGACCTGCTCCCCTTGAGGTTCTTGCCCTACCTCCTAGATCTTGGAAATACCTAACCCCCAAGGCAGGAGGTAGTTGGCGCTGCTTATCTTCTTCTTCACTTGCACTGCTGGATAGAGGGAGGTGTCCTTCTGGGACCTGAAGAAGAGCCAGAGTGGTCTTTCCTGTCCCAGGGGCTGCTTTCTCTTTCTTCTGATTTCTTTTTTCTGGTCTGTTCAAGACATCTTAAAAACAAAACAACAGATTTCCCCAGTTTCCTGCCAATTTAGCTTTCAGATCTTTTGCTAAAATAAAACCAAACTGCATGTCTCCTTGCTTCGCTTGAATTCCACTTCAAATCCTTTTTCTTCTGTGTGTGTATGAAGGTATGGGTACACTTGTCTTTTGAGCAAAAGCATTTAGCACTATAATGTGCCAGGCACTACTCTAGGTGTTTTAACATGTTTATTTCTCCCAATTCCCTGAGTGTCACAGTCCTGTGAGCCCCCAGACCCCACATCATGAAACTAGTGAACAACAGAATTAGGGTTTGAATTCCAGGGGTGTGTCCCTAGAGACATGCTCTTAACTCCCCTCCTCTACTCCTCCTCTGCAGTATTTTCGAGCAGAACCACTTCATAAGTTTGGGGGTCCAGTGCAAATTGAAAACGCAGGGCCCATGATTCAAAAGTTATTATGCATTTCAAGATGGCAACAGCAGAACATTAAACAAAGAACAGGGTTTCTGGAGTCTTGGGCCCTGCACTGCTGCACAGATGGCATGCCCAAGAAGCCGGCTCTGTCCTCAAATACTCATTTCCTTTTTTTTTTTTTTTTTTTGAGGAAGACTAGCCCTGAGCTAACGTCTGCTTCCAATCCTCCTCTTTTTGCTGAGGAAGCTTGGCCCTGAGCTAACATCTGTGCCTATCTTCCTCTATTTTATATGTGGGATGCCTGCCACAGATGGCTTGATAAGTGGTATGTAGGTCCACACCCCGGAACAGAAATGGAGAACCCTGGGCTGCTGAAGCGCAGCATGAGAACTTAACCACTATGCCACTGGGCTGGCCCCCAAATACTCATTTCTAGTTGTATTGTGTGCATGTGTCTTGGGCTATAGTGGATATCAAGGAGAGGGCGATTATCATTCCCATCTAAGACAGCGTTGTATCAAAACTACCGTCCTGCCTTTGATCCTCCTATTGTAGGATGCTAACATTTGGGGAATATAAGCAAGGGTATAAGAGATTTCTTTGCACTGTTTTTTTCTATATTTTCGTAAGCCTGAAATTATCGAAAAATGAAAAGTCAAAAGTTCGAGAACATTTAAAACTAAGTGAAGCTGCAACCTCAATGGTGAAGAATTTCCTCCGTTCTCCCACACTCGATCCTTCTCGTTATTTGCTCCTTCACCATCATTATCTGATCTCAGATGATGACGGCTAACAGGCTGAATCCTCTTTTTTGGCTTCTGATAAGCAGAGTGGAGGCAGGTGCTAGATGCGGTCAAGACCACTGACCATGGGACCGCACTCGGTGACCACAATGTCGATCACTGCAGACACTGGTCCTCATGGAATTTTACCGTGTCCTACTTGGCTCCCAAGGAGAGGAATGTGTGGCCAGCCATTAGCTTTCATCAAAGTTATATATGAAAAAACCAATAGAATTAGTTTTATACAAAAAATTCTCATAAAATCTATTCTACCGCTACAAATACAAGCCTAAAGTAATGATATAACTATTTCCCTCTTAATGGTCTAAAATGGATTTTGTGAGTTTTTCCATTCATTTGTGAAAAAAATTATTTCTTTTATCTACATGGAAAAGGTGAGACACAGAGAAATGAACCAACTGGTACTGCGGCACCAGGTGCATCCTTGTTTTGCATCCTTGATCCTGTTTGTTTAGTCCTCCAAAATGACAAGTTAACTAGCCGTTGGGTGGTCCAAATTGGCAGTTCAGTATCATAACACCATATCAAACATTTCTTCACCACACAGAGCCACCCACTCCATCGCAGCCCGTTAGTTCCCATCTTTGTGATTAGTTTTAAATACAGTGTGTGATTGCAGCAGGACCTACAAAACAAGATAAAACAAATGCCTAAAGTATTTTCACATGCCCAAAATTAAGCGTACAGAAAAAGTCTCTTATATGCCAAATATATCATTCCAAACATTGGTAAGAACCATCGTAGCGTAAGATTGTAAAATAAATCTAAATAAGCAACAAACTGTCCTCATACTGTCTGGTTAATATACTTCTATAGTGTTCTTATCTTTATTTTTAAAGTGATCTTAAACAGAATTTCATTTCATTATCTTTTAAATAACAACTTAGCCAACTCGGATAATGCAATGGTGGCGGTGAGGAAGGCAAAGACAACCTCAAAGGATGCTTCAGAGAAACTTGCACTCACTTCTTGATGGTCTGGGCACGGCTGAGCAGGGACGGCGGTGTTTGCAGTTGCTCACTGCCCCCTGCCAGCTCCTCACTCCCGAGCCTCACCCAAGGAGAATAGGAATCTGAAAGGAGAAGCTGCTCTGATATAAGCAAGGCTGGAGATCTGGGACCCCGCTTTTAATCATGATTGACTTTTTAAAGTTAATCAAGTTTAGAAAATTAAGTTATAAAAGTGAATGTGCCCACAAATAATCAGGAGCAAACTATATTTTTATAATCCCCAGGATCCTAGCCCGGGGTCAGACGGACAACATGGAGGCAGAAAGTTGAGTGGGCCCTGCAGCAAAGGAGAGGGTGCTCGCCTGGCTGCAGTGGGGAGACAAAAGTTAGACGGGGCCATCGTTGCCTTCAGTAGCCCAGTTCTGTTTGATTTTCTATAGATTGTTTATCATTCAGAAATCTTTTTGGCAGTATTAACTAAAACTGACCACACGCCCATTCTATGTTGCAACAATTCCACTTCTAGGTGTGGATCCAACAGAAAGATGTATATAAGTTGCCTGAACTATTTTCAGAGAATATTCACAGAAACACAACTCCTAGCAGCCCCAAACTGGAAAAACTTCAAAGGCCCTTCGACAGTAAAGTGGACAAATACTTTTTGTGATATCTCAAGAAAATGAAGTTCTGTTCGGTGGTAGATATGAATGAACCACGGCTACAGGCAGCAGTGTGGAAGAATGTCACAGACAAGTTGGTGAACGGATGAAGGCAGACAGTGTGTACGAAAGGTTACATTCTATATGGTGCCGTTTGTATTAGGTTCTTCCCTGATGATGAAAATCAGAATGGCAATTACCTCTACGGACAGGGAGGAGTGTGAAAGACCTTGGGGCGCTGGCAATGTTCGTATTTAGATTTGGGAGGTGGCTACAGGAGGATGTCCGTTTTGTAAAAATACATTACCAAGCTGTGCGCTTAAGTTTTGCATTTGATTGCATGTATATTATATATTGTCCTTCGATGTTTTAAAATAAAACATCCATATTTCTGAGAGAAGTTTAAGTGTCACGTTTCATGGAATGAGTATAGATTTTTATGTTATAAAGCAACTCAAAAATCGTAAAGCATCATAGGCACCAAACCAAATACATCATTTGGCTGCACTGGTGTGCTGTTCTCCAGTTTAGAGCTTCTCTCCTAGGGCAAGGAAGTCTTCAGAGTAATGTTTTCTGATTCATAATTCAAATTACGAAAGGATTTATTAAGTTCTTCTAGCAATAAATTGCCGCATCCTTAACAAACCACGGGGGAAGACGTTCTTGTTGCAGGATGACTTAGAGAGTGGAGTTGATTTCTCCAGCTGCCAGTCAGGGCTGCACATAATTTCACCCTGGATGTTCTGCTGACTTGCTTAGCTCCCACACGAGGGAGCAATTTAAAACCCTGAAGTAATTATTTATCACAGTCATGATTTCAAATTTA
Organism: Equus quagga; assembly: GCF_021613505.1. NCBI lineage: Eukaryota > Metazoa > Chordata > Mammalia > Perissodactyla > Equidae > Equus > Equus quagga. Next base: position 6,436,548 of record NC_060272.1, read on the forward strand.
AGACATAAGGATATCTGGATGGGGCCCATACAGTTAGACCTTAGAAACGTTCTGTTGTAGAAAACCCCAGTATAACATCATCTTTCCCTAAAATAAATTGGGGAAAGGACAGAGGAGACGGCATTGGGGCAGCTACTGCTGCATCGGAGATCCCCCACCCCCTGCATGGACACAGTCTTAATTCTATCCGGATATCTAAATAAACTTTTTCTTAACCAAAGCCTACTTTCCCTCATAATTTCATACACGAACAAGATAGGATTCACATCTTAACGCTAGCTTAACCTGAAAGTAAAGTAAGATTTAAGACTATTTTATGTGTTTGAATTCTACACCTGCTGACAAAATACGCTAAATCTTTTAAAAAGCATAACGGTGTGAGATGTAGATAACAGCAGCTTGGTACACAAGTCTATTGTCATGTAGTCTTATCTTTTGTTAACCTTATGCTCTAAGAAATATTCAATTTATATTTTTATATCTATAGTATTGATGCGAACAAATCCTTTTTAAAATATGTAAAATATTCATGATTTCAAATTCTTTATTGCCATAACCTAATGCATATTACTTTATAATGCTTTTCAACTATGCACCTAACTTTTTGTGTGTGTGTATGAGGAAGGCTGGCCCCAAGCTAACATCTGTGGCCAATCTTCCTCTATTCTATGGCGGGATGCCGCCACAGCACGGCTTGACGAGCGGTGTGAGGTCTGAGCCTGGAATCAGAACCTGCAAACCCTGGTCTGCCAAAGTGGAGGGTCAAACCTTACCCACCATGCAACCATGCTGGCCCTGCACCTAATTTTTAAAGTGACATTTAGTTCTACGGAGAGAAATCCAGAGATGAGTGGTGTTAGACAGACTCGATCAAAAAGTCAGGCCACAGGCACTGGAGTATTTTATTTGGCAATCCCAGTAGCAGCAACACTAGGAAAATTACTCACCTCCTTGGAGTATCTAAGCTCGTACTCCACTTATCACTTCTTTTTCAACTATCATACTGTGAAACAAAATAAATTCCAGAATATATTTTATTTAACCAAAAGGCCAAAATTATAGAAACCAGAGTTTTAAACAAAGTTTAATTTTAGACACAAAATACAAATTATTTTCTTTGTTTGGAAAAGTATAATCTTCAAAAATATTCTAATGCAGACTGGGGAAAATTAATGTAGACCGGGGCCTGTTTTTCCATCTACTATTCAAACTGCTGAAGTAAAGTGTTTAATGAAGTAAACTCTTTAAACCGACGACGTTTAAAAAAAGACAAGCGAAACAACGGAAATTGATGTTATAAAAGATAAGAAGAACAGCATTCTCAAATATGATTCTCTATATAACGAAAATCAGGAGAATGTCTCCTGGCATACCATAATCTTCATAACAAGCACATGGCATATAACATACTTCAGGATGCCAAGGACTTCAAATCTCAACTTCTGTAAAGCTAAGAACAAGTATTTTTTAAAGGCGAACTCCAGTAGCAGCAGTTTAACAGAAGGGTAGGAAGTAAAGGGAAATCATATTACATTCTTATAAGTGTATTCATTAACTTCTATGGCGATCATATTTTTATATAAGAACAATCATAGTTATCTTTTCAATTCATGCTTATATGCATGAATTGGAATTACTCTAAATTAAAACTTTCTGAAGTAACTGAAATTAGCTATAAAAACTACACATAAGCCTAGACACATGAGAGAAATTATTTCCCTCCCATGAAAAATGTCTGGGAGTGTTCCAAGAGGAAATATATAATATTAGAGATAAAAATTGCAAACCTGAAATAAACCAAAAAGACTTAAATAGTATATTCTATTTTGAGTCCAATTGTCTACTTAATTTAAACTTTTAATTCCTTTGTCATGTACTGAATGCAAGAGTTCTATAAATTTTTTTCTTTTTACTTTTCACAAGGTTAACTGCAAAAGGAGAGGGACATCTTTAACATAAAAATAGAGGATGAATCCTGAGATTTCCTAAAAATGTCCTAACGCCCTACAGATGTGGGCACCGGTTCCATTGTATATCATGGGATACCGTTTTTGAAGAAATTATTACTGTCTCTGAATCCTGTGCTTCCTCCAAGACAAGAAGCTATGACTAAGTTGTTCAACATGGCATTGTGATGAAGTCTTTCTAATTCTATCTTTCCTTACATGGGCTCGAGTTCTTGTAATTCACATGACACCCTTTGGCTGTGGTTGTCGGTTAAATTTCCTGTTTTGGTCTAGTTTCAGCAAACCAAAATAAATAGCTCACAGAAAAGGCTATGGTAACTACTGGGTTTTTTTCCTTTCGGTCTTTCCAGTTAAGTGTTTTCTCCTTGCAGGTACAGAGAAAGGGAGGAAAATAGCCACAAACAAGGTGTAAGTAGGTCACAGAAGTTTCAGTGCACCAAAAAATGTGCCATCTCCGTCCCGGGAAATTTGAGCATCTTCACGTGGTATTGCAAGTTGGAGTTCATCTCCTTCTTCCAGCTTTGCAATGCCTGGAAAAGAACGATTTACAAGAGCTTGAAGTGGTTGTACAACGGGAAATAAAAAGAACATTAAATAAAATTATTGTTTTGGAAAAAAATGGTAACATAGGCATTCACACTTCAAATTATACCAGCGGACTGCTAAACCAGTTACTGCCCTGCTAGCCTAGCCTAAAAGGCATAGCACATCCCTTGACCAAATGTTATATAGTTAAAAGTGGTTTTGCTTCATTTTATTGATGCACACACACACACACGTATATATATATACTGCATAATCCTAAACATACTTTTAAAAGTGCCCATAAAATGTGTAAGTTATTAAAAAGTAAAAACGAAACATCATGTATTGACAAAGCACATCTGTTAACAGAGTCCAGACTATGGGATTAGGAGTTATCTGGATTACTTTTTCTAGCCCTCTATATTTTGTGTTTCCTCAAGTGACCATATTTGTCTCTAGAATCAAAAGCAACAAAGTAATTAACTTCACAAAATTGACCAAAATAAATCTGCCTGTACCTAATTTGCAATGATGTATTTTGTGATTCAGGACTACAAAAAACAATTCAGGAACTACACTCAGTACACCAGGTAATTCCTGACCCCATTTTAAAAGAAAAATATGAAGGAAAAGAAAGAGGAGAAAAGGGGAGAGGAGGAGAAACTAACAAACAAAATAGTATCCGGATCCGAATTGTCAGGACCTCCAACTAACAATTTAAAAAGTAGTTGCATCGTCATTTCATTAACATACAGTGAAAACGTATTTACATGAGCACATCTCTGTTAACATCTATTCTACCAACAGGCCCAAAGCACCCAGATTTCCTCAGGCTACAGCCAGTTGGTGTTTATTTATTGAACACTCACGACGTACTAGACACCTTTTTAGACAAGCATAGAGCAGTGACAGTGATCAGAAGGACAAAAGATGCTTTCTCCAAGGATGTTGTTATTTTGTACTGGGCCAAGACAGAAAACAAACAAAAGAACACAGTTTTAGGTATTGTTAAGGGCAATGTGTACACCTCCTAGGATAGGCAAAGCATTTGATGACTACATTAAATAGTAAAAAAAATTGGTATTTGTTGAATACATTAGTCATTATCACAGAGATTGAAGATAATCTAATATTTTGACAAAGGCTGTAGATCACAAAGCACTGCTATTGACTCTCAAAGTAAAGTCATGTGAACAAACTAGTTTGTAAAGTGCGTTCTATTTAAAATTCCAGCCCTGAGTTATTGGCTATTTCAATTCCTCCTGATTATAGCGATCAGCTCTAATTTTTTCTTTCATAAACATATTCAATTTGTTAATGAAATAATGAGTAAGACTCAGCTATGCGTATAAAAGAGCTTCCTTGGCATTATGTTTGGCTCCTCAAATGGACCATTTAAATTTTTTTCAGGTTATCATGGAAGTGCTTTATGCACGTATACACTAAAGAGTAGTTTTTAATGGTTTTAAACAAAATTGCCCTGGAACAGATTAAAATGACAAACTCGAAATTTCCTCGAGAATGGTTCTCATATATAATATTAAGCTATTAGCATTGAGAAATATCTTAAAGATGCTGAGGATTAGAATATTTGAAAAAGAGTCCATTGTAGAGCTGTAAAGACTAATAAATATAAATAAATAATGGATTGGAGTAGCCTTGCCATTTATAAAAACTTTGCAACACCAAAATACTAGTCATCACTGGACACGGGGGAACATTTCTTTATGAAAATTAGGGAATTCCAGTTTAACAAACTTCCTCATCATCTCGTTAAAGCTCTTTTTGGCTGCATATCCAGAATGACCATTGTCTCTATTATTATGAACCATTTTCCTTCCTTTCTAACTTGGTTATTGTTCCTTTCTGAGTTATTGGGCATTTGTTAGTAAATATCTTTGAAATACAGTACTTCAGATTGCACAGCCATCCCCATCCTGCGTTTCACACTGTCATTCATAGCATCATCTGGAGCTGCAGACATTCCTCAGGGTTCAGAACGGATTTGTCAAAATCACCAGAGAGGAATAAATGTGTTTAAAGCAAACACTTTCTTTTCTAATGTCAGCCTTGATTAATTTGAAACTACCCCCAACAGGAAGTGAAGGTTGCACTGGCAATTACAGCCAAAGCAGAGCTGAAATGAACAATGCCTGCTCTTTCCCGTTTCTCTCCACGTCCTCACTGCCGCTCAGTTGAAATGCAGCCTTGCTCCTACACTTTCACATCCCAAAGCCATCTGGTGTCCATTTACACCAAAGGTCACCTGCATGACAGTGAGAGAGGACACTGTGCAAGTTGACCTGACCCTCAAACCAGCCAAGGGCATCTCTTCTGTAGCCCTTAAAGAAGTTTTGGAGGCTCACACTCGGGGCAGACAGGTTGGCTTAAACCAAGATCCGAAACTTAGCAGCTGTTCAACCCAGGACAGCGTGTGTTGCTTCTCGGCGTCTCAGATCGCACCTCCGTGAAGGGGGCGGATTAAATGAACACGCATGTGTAAAGTGCAGACAGGACAAGGGTGCTTGGCACATGGTAGTCATTCTCTTATTATTCTATCAGTATTGTTGTTATTGTTACACGTTGAAGAAAACACAGCTTAGAATTGTTCTCAGTGTTGATCGCTGTGAAGTTACCATCCTTTCTAAATGGATAGAAAAATGATAAAACTGTTAGTAATGACTGTACCTGTCTCAGTTTATCATTCAGGATAACGAAAACCACACAATATATTGAGGAATGTCTTTCTGTCTACTTATACAGAGCTATTATTTACCAGCTGAATAACAGGAATTATTGGGTAGTGTTTCAGGCATATTTTGAATACATCGGAACAAAGTCACCAGACTCAGTTCATCCCCAAAGACATGGACCTTTTTCCTCTGTATTAGATGTCCCATGGCAAAGGTGTTATCGGTGTATAAAACCTGAGGAACAAACCAAAGAACTTTGTCAGAAGCGAGCACAACATGGAAGGCTTTGGACAGCGAGAGCAGAATTACGGCTGGACCTACCTGACCATATATAAAAAAGTAACCGGTTTCTTTGACCAATATTTTATTTTCTTTTTCTTCTAGGGCTTTTCCTCTTTTAAAGCTGAGAAGCCACGGAACAAACGTGTAAGCTCCTACAATGAAGAGAACGATTTATCAGAAAAAAAACAAAACAGGGAAAAGCAGAGTTTTCACCTCCACTTCGTTAATAAACTAAGTCTGAGACGGGGAGGAGAAGTCCATCTTTAAAAAAAGAGGAAGAGAAGATAAATCACTCCAGTCGTTCATCTCCAGTGGTTTCCCCACATCATTTACATATTGACCCGGGCAACTATCACATACAGGAACTGGAGAGAAACACTTCATCTGAAATGTCTGGGTTTTCTTTTATTCTTCTGTATTTCAGCCATTTTCATAATAAAGGCTGGTCTGGATGGGGGAGTTTGAGGCGAAGTCTGGACAAATGTCTCTGCATAACACAGTAATAGAGGTTTTCCAGGGTTTTTTTGGTTCCTGAGAGGAGGGAGTTACTGTGTGTAGAGTGTAACAAAGGGTATGAGGAGAAAGCCAGCCCCCCTCCAACATGGCGACAGAACAGAGCTTCAGGAGAGGCGGAGTAGTTACTAAGACACAGTCTTTACTAGGAGATGGTCAAGGAACTTTGTGATGATAGTCTGTAGCAATCAAGTTCGAGTGGTTTCTGTTCGATACGCTAATTCTCTTCCACTGTCCCTCAGACTTCACTGGGGGAGTGACAGGGAAGCCACTGTGCTCAAGAATCGGATGAAGTGGCAGGGAGAAGACAACGGCTGCAGAAATGAGGAGATGAGAGGGGACCAAATCTCTGAGCCAGAACTCGGCGCTTTTGGACATCAACACCCAGCAAGACAGTATAAACACTCCTTTCCCGAGAATCCACAGTGTGAGTTCACTGGATTTCTCACCTTTATGTCATGTAAATATTGGAGAAAACATTGAACCCTAAGGCTAGATTGGGAAATGTGGAGGGGATAAATAAAATGGTATAAAATAAGTTAGAAGATTCAAGAAATGGTAAAATAAGGACAGAATAGTAAAATGAAACTTTTATATAACTTTAGTTATATAAAAACGTTCCTATATGATTAGTGATGTTGGACCACATGTGTCCCCAAGCGTCACCTTGATCATAGCAAAAAGGGAAATAAATCAATAATAAAATTCAGAGTCCACAAGACAATAAGCCAGAACTTCAAGAAAAGAACAACTTGCCCAAGATCGAGCTTAAAGAAAATTTTCCCGTCTGGATTTTTAGAAGGGAGCACATAGGATGTGGTAGTCGGCAATGCTTTCACATTTACAAATACGGTTAAGCGTATGTGCCTGCTTAGATAGTGCCCCCAAGGCAATTCTTTCATGTTTGAACTTTTCCCAAATAGAATTTGCAAGGGAAGAATATAAAACAAGAACCAGGGGCCGGCCTGGTGATGCAGCAGTTAAGTGTACACGTTCCACTTCGGCGGCCCGGGGTTTACCAGCTGGGATTCCAGGTGTGGACATGGCATCACTTGGCAAGCCATGCTGTGGCAGGCGTCCCACATATAAAGTAGAGGAAGATGGGCACGGATGTTAGCTCAGGGCCAGTCTTCCTCAGCAAAAAGAGGAGGATCGGCAGCAGTTAGCTCAGGGCTAAACTTCCTCAAACAAAACAAAACAAAACAAAACAAGAACCACATATTTTCTGAATATTTCTGAGGGGTTAGGAACACGAAGTGATCAAACAAAGCAAATTACACTGTGAATTCAAGTAAAAATGAAACAATTCCTTAAGGCGGCCCTCCAGGTGCCCATAACCAGGGGCAGAGGGAGGCAAGCTGTGAGGCAGCAAGGAGAGAAGAAGGTAGGAGGAGACGATGGGTACGTGGAGAGACATGGCCGATCTCCAGCGCAGGCTCTTGTCTGCTCCTCTTACAGGCTCCCAGGAACTGCCTCCATCTCTCATGGGGAGTGGACGCCCCTCCTTGGTGGCGGGCCTGATCACCCAAATTTGCTCTTCGCAAAGAAAGTCTCTGAGAAACCGTTCTCCTTAAGTGAAAACCTTCCAGTGCCATACTGGATAAAAACAATCCATGAATAAAGATCGCAACTGCAAATAACAGAGGCAAACTTCTCATCACCTGTTTTTATACATCATATCAGTGAAAAGACTATAATAAAGTAGTTTTAAATTTTGTCAAAATGAGATCATGGGCCCAAAACATCTCTTAATGTAAAATGCTGAAAATATGAGGAAGAATTAATAACATGGTCACTATTATTATAAAATACAAACTGATGACTCTGAAGGCAATTACTTTCATGGTTGTAATGATAACTTGTTTGATGTTCTGACCAGAGGGCTTTTCTTCCTTTCAAAAGAATCCACATCTTAGATTCTAATTTCTCTGCGTTAAGGAACTGTTTATGTTTGGCTCCCTGCTCTTTCTCCAGGGCCTAAAATGATGACTGGCCTACAGCACACACATGCAGCAAATATTTATCGAATTAACTAACTCAACTTTAAACATAACATAATTCAAAATGGCGGTGTACTGTGCAACCAGTCACAAGCAATCATTTGTTTTTTAAAAGCATTTTGCTACCTAGTTACCGGAACTTTGGGAATTGAAACACCCTCCATCATAGAGGTAGTATGTATTCTTGAGTTGAAGAAAAATACGTAATTATAAAACTGCTTGTTTGTATTCTAAAAAAATTTAGATATGTTCAATTGGTTCTGTTTCTTTACACCATACTTGTATCCATAAAATTGGTGATCCAGTTCTTACCAAATTCCACTGCTATATTGTCAAAATAGAAAGGAAAACAAGTAGGTATTAGGTTTATATTCTTATTTTCTCTTGATATTTTCTTTTGGCATTTCATCGTATCTTGCTAGAAATAGTCTTATTAAAGACAGTGTACACTTTTACTTGCTTTTTCTTTTTTTTAAAGAGTGTTATTTTGGTGAGGATGATGGGCCCTGAGCTAGCATCTGTTGCCAATCTTTCTTTTTTCCTCTCCCCAAAGCCCCAGTACCTAGCTGTATAGCCTACTTGTAAATCATTGTAGCTCTTCCATGTGGGATGCCCCCACATAGTGGTGCGTGGGTCTGTGCCCAGGATCTGAACCAGTGAACCCTGAGCCAGAGCACATGGATTTAACCACTACACCACTGGGCTGGCCCCCGTTTACTTGTTTTCGCGTGCTGTCTGTATTTCTCCTCCACTGCACACACACACCCACATACATGCATACATGAACACACTTATACTCCATAAGGTCAAGGTTATCACTGTGCTGTACTCGTAGCCATTGACTCAAATGCCAGGAATGGAGCCTAGCACATGGTGTGCACTCAGTAAATATGTGCTGCTGAATGAACTTTAAATTCTTTAAGTAAACAGGACAAACAGTAGATTAAGAGCTAAAATAATTACAAACTTACGCATAAATATTATAACACGTTTCTACATCTTAAAACTTGCATAAATTTTTAGCCTGCTAGTTAGACTGCAGATAAATGCTAACAACCAATGTGCATGAAGTGCTTCTTCTGGAGAATGCTTTTCTAAACTAGCATGCATCAGTTCTCATAGTAGATATTTAAGAATTTGGAAGTAAACTTCAAGAGTACCAATGCTTATTTTGTGAGTCAACAGCTAGAATACGATGTATCTTGGTACATAAAGCATGAACCTCCCAGCTCCACCCAGCTTTAAATACCTGACGTATTTAAATGTTTTTGAAAGCTTCACAAAATTAATGTGTATATTAATGTGTGAAATTAAAAATAATGCCAGTATTAATATGTGAAAATAATTTGCATCCATTTCTGAAAATGTCTGCTCTTCAGAGGGTAGATCTTCCCTGTTCTGACATAGCTGAAAGAGTTGTAAATACATTTTGAGGATGACAAAGTTTTCTAGGAAAATCAGATATATTTCATTCATATTTTTATCCTATTTTATGATAGGAAATTTCCTCCCAAACGTGTATACTTCCAGTGTTACCTCTTTCAATAATTAAAAATAAATGCTACAGAGAATAGCTGTCAATAGCTATTACATTTGGTTACTTCTCCTGATTTTCTATTTTATTATCTTAAACCTGCTGGAAGTGGTTTTAAGGAAGAAGATATTGATAATATTTTTTTAAAGTAGTTTTTTTAAAGGTTGGTTAAGTAAACCAATTCAAGAAATAGTGACTTTTTTGCATAGAACAAAGATAGCTTGGTATTAAAATCCATAGTAATCGTATGGTTGATTCTGTGGTTGAGGTAGGGTTCGGAAAATCAACAGAAAACAGAAGCCAGCCAGGCAGGGCCGTGTTGGCTAAGCTATCTGAAGGGCAAGGGGAGGGCCTGTAGGGTTGTGAGCAGTGGAGAGAAATGATTATGTCCCGGTCTTAGAAATATCACTATGTGGCTAGTGGGTAAGAAAAGGTGAAAAACTGGAGGTAAGGAAACCAGCCACGGTGAGAGATGATGGTGGATTGTACTGGGATGGTCAGATGGGGGTGAAGAGCAACAGATTAATTCAAGTTACATTTATGAGAAATAACTGATAGAGTTTTGAGATCAATGTGCTGAGTTAGAAGGAACAGTCAAGAATGACACCAGATTTCCAGATTAAACAACTGAAGATGCGGTCATCATCCACTTACTGAAACAGAGAACCTAGAGGAAGAACAGACTTGGGGAAAAGTTCTAGAGTTCAGGCTGAGATGCCACGAAAATATTGAGGTAGAGAAGTAAAGAGACAGAGGTCTATATAGGTTTTGAGCTCAGGTTTGGGCTAAAGATCTATATCTAAGCCATCCGCACATAGACTAAATGACAACATAGGAGTATTTAAGAACACCAAAGACATAAAGAATCAAGAGAATGCGGCTCTGAAGAACATCAATATTGAGGAGATAAATTGAAGAGTAATTTGCAAAGAAGTTTAAAAAGGAGTGGCCAAAAAGGTAGGAACACGGTTAGAGAAACAAACCAAGGGGAGCATGTGTTTCAAAAAGAAAAGAGTCATCAGTGTCAAATTCTATTGTGAGATTAAAAGTAAATCTCATCGTTGCCTTTACGAAATAATTATGTTGAAAAGTAGAAACAAACAAGAGACTTCCTCTAGCAACACGATTATGGAAATTACATCTCTCTTTCTTCACCTCCCATAAGTCATATGAAAGAAACAGACAGATGCATGTTCTCCGAAATAACTGCCAGGGCTGCCAAAAGCCACTGAGGCCACACAGACACTGAGTGTAGAAGTGAAGAGAAGAAGCAAAGAAAATGCTGAGGAGGCCTGGCAGCGGCAAGCCCCACAGAGACCCGGAAAAACTCAGCTCCCTAAAGGTGAAGAACCCACATACACACAGAAACCTCCTACAAACAGACAGTCCAGGAAATTTCAATGTCAGCTAAAAGAATTTGGGAAACCAGGAGGAAAAAAAAGAAAACTCATTTAAATGAAAATAAAAGTAAAAGTTTCAGAAGGGAAAATAGGTCTGGCACAAAACAAAATGAAATGGAGATAAAGACAGAGTTAAGAATTTGAGAAAAAATGTAGAACTGTAGAATACAGAAGACAGATGAAGCATTACCAGCATATAAACAATCAGAACCCTGGAAGACAAAACAAACAACAAAAGCCAAGCAGAACAACCACTTAGAGCCACTACAGACTGAAAATCACATCATTTGCCAGGGAAAGTGGACTCAGCATAGTTTCATTAGTTTCTTATTGCTGCTATAACAAATTACCACAAACTTAGTAGCTTAAAAGAACACACATCTATCATCTCACAATTCTAAACATCAGAAGGCTCACTGGGCAAAAATCAAGATATTGGCAAGTCTGTGCTCTTTCTGGAAGCTGGAAAATCCATCCCTTGCCTTTCCAGCTTCTATAGTCTGCCTGCTTTCCTTGGCTCCTGTCCTCTTCCATCTTCCCAGGAAGCAATCACATCATTCTGAACTCTGCTTTCATCACTGCATTGCCTTCTGTGACTCTGTCCCTGATAACTCCCTCTTATAAGAACCTTTATGATTACACGGGGCACATCCAGATAATTCAGGATAATCTCCTCCAATTCCTGATCCTTTTTGTGTGTGTGAGGAAGATTAGCCCTGAGTTAACATCTGTTGCAAATCTTCCATTTTTTGCTTGAGGAAGATTGTCGCTGAGCTAACATCTGTGCCAATCTTCCCCTATTTTGTATGTGAGATGCCTCCACAGTGTGCCTTGATGAGTGGTGTGTAGGTCTGCACCCAGGATCAGAAACCATGAACCCCAGGCTACCAAAGTGGAGCACACAAACTTAACCACTATGCCACTGGGCAGGCTCCATCCCTAATTCTTTATCTTAATCACATCTGCGAAGTCCCTTTTGCCATGTAAGGTTACTCACAAGTTTCAGGGATAAGGGTGTGGACATCTTTGGGGGGATATTATTCTACCCATCACAACAGTCAACCCTGAGATAAATAGTAAAATAAGTATTGAATTTTAAGGTAAATAAATAATTCTTTGTGTAATCAGACAAGAAAGTGAAGCTACTTATGAGAAGAAAAATTCCTTTTACCTTAGTTTTCTTCAAAGTGCATATAGACAAAAGACAGTGGAGAAAATCCTACAAGATACTCAAGTAAAGGAAGGGTAAACTGAGAATTTCATACCAGCCATCCTTAAAGTATAAAAATTACAAAGAAAAGCTTTATCAATGCAAATACTTGGTGAGCATTATTCTCATGAACCCATTTTAAGTAAACTAGCAGGGAATGGAATTCAGTAAAGTAAGATACAAATGAAGAAAGCACAGCAAAAGGACTTGCAATGGATATTGAATATATTTATCTGTAAAACCAAGAGAAAAACACATGAAGGGAACACTTCAACAGAAAAAGAATAAAACAATTTTATGCCATGAAAAGGTAGAAACTATATAACTAACAACTATAGGGAAGAAGAGGAGGAAAAATATCAATAGAAATTCATCAGTTGCCTCATTTTTAATAGCTGGGGCTCAAAGGGTATAACTTAAAGTTGACAGATCAAGTAATATAAACATTTTAAAAGTACATAGGTAAACATCAAGAAATATAATATTAGTATCCAAAAAATGAATGGTGAAGGACAGGAAGGATAGAGAAAATAAAGAGGAATTATTTTAATTTTATCATAGACCAGAGTAGACAATCAATAGATATTATCCAAAGACATAATTATAGATGTCAGAGTGATGTCATGGAAAATGGCAGAGTACAAAGCTCAAAGAATAACTCCCTTCACTAAAGCAACAATTAAGCTGGCAAAAATTTATAGTATTTAACTTTTTGGATGTATGAAACCTAACAAAAAACCTATTGCAACCAAGGAAGTGCTTAATGGAAAAAAATGCTGTTCAATTTCAGTAAAAAAGCATTATCGTATTTCTGCTTCCTCACTTATATCCCCCATTCTCCAGCTTGGCAGCAGCCACAGAGATGGTGTCCTGAGTTCCAGGTGGCACCTCTCTGGTGCCAGGGAAGGCCATACTCACTTTGATCTCCAAACATTGTGGCTATACATTTTGACCTGTCTGGAGGTTCCCTTCAGATAGGAGCAGCTCCCCAGACTGTCAATCAAAAGTGTTAAAGACCTACCTGTAGCCACCTGGGCAGATAGCAGATGGGGCAGGTAGTAGGCTGACACAAAGCCTGAGAAGAAGGCAGCTTAGGGGGAAGATTCTTGAAGGAATAAGGAATACACCAAGGAATCTGTAATGTAATGTGCATGGTCAGAGCCAGATGCATGCTCAGAAAAGAGCTGACAGAACCTTAAGCCTACACTTCTAGTGGATCTTTGTTCTCTACACAAGCAGGAGGGGAAGTCTAAGGTGGAGTTACTAGCAGGCTGGCTAAATGGTGAAGGAGTGCCCCAGCTCAGAGCCAATCTGCTAAGAAAAGAGAGTATTTTGTTTTTGTTCCTGGTATTTAAGTAAAGCTGTCAGGATTGAATTGGAGATAAAGAAATCTCCATCAGGCTGACTGCAGAGAAAACAGAAAAAAGACTCCAGTGACCACATAGAACAAGGAATACAGTGCAAAAGTATTTTGGAAAATTCAATAAACAAATGGACAACTTCAGCCCACATCAATGATCAACAGCAAACCCCAGGGTTCAGAGAAAATACGATTTCCAGAGTTATCTCATTGTAATATTAAAATTGCCCAATTTTCAAAGAAAAATACAAAGCACACAAACAAACAGAAAACTACAGGCAATTCACAAGAAAAAAAATAGAAGTTGGCAGAAACCATTCCTGAAGAAGCCCAGACTTGGACTTACTAGACAAAGATTTTATGTCTTTTAAATATGCTTAAAGGGTTAAAGGAAACCATGGACAAAGCACTTAAGAAAACAAGAAGAATTATGCATGAACAAATAGACACTATCAGTAAAGAGATAAAAATTATTTTTTAATAAAAGGAAAAAAAAAAGAAACCAAATAGAATTTGGGGAGCTGAAAAGTAAGAACTGAAATAAAAAATTCACTAGAGAAGTTACACAGAATATTGAGCAGGCAGAAGACAGAACCAGCAAACTTGAAGATAGGACAATTGAAATTATCCAGTCTGGGGACCAGAAAGAAAAAGGAATGAAAGGAAGTGAATGGAGCATAAGGGACCTGTAGGACACCATCAGTCAGACTAATATTGACACTGGCTCAACACAAGTTTGACATAAGGGAAGCCATATTGTAGAAAAGAGAATGTGATGACCTCCTGACAGCCATCATCAATGAAAACTAAAAGATCTGATGTGGTGACTCCCAGTCTGTAACACCAGAAGGTCAACATTCCCAACCTCCTCCCTTATAAGCCACTGGCCTATATAATTGCTTCAAGATTCTGTGCCTCCTTTAAGATGGTCGTTTTGGACATTAGTCAGCCATCTTCCCCCTTGCAAGCAAGCTGTAATAAAATGCCCTTTCTCTGCCACCATCTTGCCTCTTGACAATTGGATCTTGTCTCATGGCAAGCAGATTGTGACCTTTGTGCAGTAACAATATACGCACTATCCAAGTCCCAGAAGGAGAAGAGAAAGGGACAGAAAGAATATTTGAAGAAATAATGGCAAAACTCTTCCCAACTTTGACAAAGGAATGAATTTACACATCCAAGAAGCTGAAAAAATTCAAAGAAGTATAAACTCAAAGAGATCCATACCAAGACACATTATAATTAGGCAGTTGAAAGACAAAGACAAAGAGAGAATATTGAGAGCAGCAAGAGAGAAGCAATTCCTCAAGTACAAGGAATGCTAAATAATATTAACAGCTGATTTACCATCTGAAACCATGTAGGCAAAAGGAAGTGGGATGACATATTCAATGTTCTGAATATGGGGTTGTCAGCAAGATGGAAAAGTAGGAAGCCTTACACATCATCCCTTCACAGAAACATTAACAATAATAGTGGCACCAAAATACCTTGAAGAGAAATTCAGAATCCAGCTAAGTAGAAGTACCCCAGAGGAGCACAAACCGAGAAGTCACATGTATATGGCTAAGAAGAGCAATTTCAATTTACTTACATCAGTCCCCCTCTGAAATAGGCTTAGTTCAGCATCAAAAAATTGCCTCAACCCATGATTCTCCCATGAGGGTATGCTGAGATTGGAGTGTGTGCCTGGCCTCATGGGCCTCTCAGAGTGCCTTCTCTGGAGCTGGTTTCTGTCTTGTCTCATTCTGAGTGCTGAACAACCAAAGGAGCTTGGTCCCATGATATAGTTAAAAACAAAGAAAAGGGAAGAGCACCTCCATATAGCCAGCATTTTTTTTTTTTTTTTTGCATAACTGAGGAAAAGCAGGGAACTGATGCTCTTCCTCCAGGAGGGAAGGAAGGAAGCAAAGAGGGCCTTGCCCCTGGCC
This sequence comes from Equus quagga, assembly GCF_021613505.1. Classification (NCBI taxonomy): domain Eukaryota; kingdom Metazoa; phylum Chordata; class Mammalia; order Perissodactyla; family Equidae; genus Equus; species Equus quagga. Next base: position 6,451,963 of record NC_060272.1, read on the forward strand.
TTCAAGTGGCTAACATCAAGCACTGCTAGCCAGTGAAAGCATCTCCCAGTAAAATCAGTCTATGAGGACCAGGAGAGGTAGCCGCCTTTTCAAATGCACAAACAAAGCAAATTTACAGGGAACATGAAGAAGGAAGAAAACAACACAATCAAAGGAAGACAACGAATCTCCAGTAAACAATCTGAAAGAACTGACTGTAATGAGTTGTAAATCACTTTCAGCTCTAGTATAAAAGTTATAAAACAAAAGTATTAAAAGAATTATAACTACAACAATTTATTAACAGATATGAAATATAAAAAGATGTAAATTGTCACATCAATAACAAAATGTGGGGGAAGGAGAAGTAAAACTGTAGTTTTTGTATGAGATCAAAGTTAAGTTGTTATAAGCTTAAAATAGACTACTATAACTAAGTTGTTTTATGTAAGTCTCATGGCAAACAAAATAAAAAAGCTGTAGCAGATACACAAAATATAAAGAGAAAGGAATCAAAGTGCATCACTGCAAAAAATAATCAAGCCACAAAGGAAGACGTCAAGCACCAAGAGGGGAAGAAAGGAACAAAGGAACCACAAATCAACCAGAAAACAATTAACAAAAGGGAAACAATAAGTCCTCATTATTAAATAATTACTTTAAATGTAAATGGATTAAATTCCCCAATCAAAAGGCATAGAATGGCTGAATGGATTAAAAAAAACAAAATTCATCCATATGCCTACAAGAGACTCACTTTAGCTTCAAAGACACATATAGGCTGACCAAAAAGGGTTGGAAAACCATATGCCATGCAGATGGCAAACAAAAAGAAGAGTGGCTATTCTTCTATCAGACAAAATAGACTTCAAGTCAAAAACTGCCACAAGAGACAAAGAAGGTAATTATATGATAATAAATGGATCAATTCATCAAGAGGATACAAAAAATATAAATGCATATGCACTCAACATTGGAGCCCCTAAATGTATAAAACAAATATGAACAGATGTAAAGGGAGAAATAGATAGCAATACAGTAACAGTAGGAGAATTCAATACCTCACTTTCAACAGTGGATAAATCACCCAAAAGAAAATCAGTGAGGAAATAGAAAACTTGAACACTACAGACCAAATGGACTTAACAGATATATACAGAATATTCCATCCTACAATAGCAGAATATACATTCTTAAGTGCACAAAGAAAATTCTCCAGGATAGATGAAATGTTAGGGCACAGAGTAAGTCTTAAAAAATTTAAGAAGACTGAAATCATATCAAGAGTCTTTTCCAACCACAATGGTATGAAACCAGAAATCAATAACAGAAGAGAAATTGGAAAATTCACAAATATATGGAAATTAAACAACACACTTCTGAACAACCAATGGGTAAAAAATGAAGTCAAAAGATAAATCAAAAATATATCCCGAGACGAATGAAAACAGAAACACAACATACCAAAACCTATGAGATGCAGTAAGGTGGTACTGCCAAAAGTCCATGCACACTAGCATTTACATACTGTTCCAGGCTTAGGACAACCTGTGGGTTCAAAGGGCAAATCACTCACATAAGCACCTCTGGATCCATAGAGAGCAGCCACCATGCCTGGAAGATCATAATGCTCTGTGCAATTCACACTCCCAATGGAGTAGCAGCTGCATCTTTTTATGTGATTTACAGCATTTTGGTTTTGGCCAAATGTGTAAAACAAACTTTTTCCAAGTTACATTTTTACAATTTTATCTTTAGTCCTTCGAGTCTTCTTCTGGCTTTCTTTTAACTCTTAGAAACTGTTTTCTGCCTATGAAAAGTTGCAACCATATGACTTTGGAAAATGCAGAACAATAAATACTAATAAAATTTCAAACAGTTCAGTATTTGTGTTACAATTAGGATAATTAAAGTCACATAGGAAAAGACAGATGCAAGATAGCATTCCCAGGAATCATTAAAAACACCAATCCAAATTTATTATCTGGACTCCTTCTCGTTTCCCCATTCCTGCCCCCAGCTTAACCTCCAGACGCTTCTGAACTCCATTTTGTGGTTCACAGCCCAAACATCCCCTTGCCCCCTGCCTGCTTTATTTTATCCACAGCACTTAATTTTATCATTCTAGATTTTACTTGTTTGTTCATTTCTTTCCCCCTCATCAGAAGGTAAACTCCACGAAAGCGAGGAACCGTAAATATTTTATTCCCTGCTATGCCCCACTGCCCAAACTTAAGCAATATGCAAAATATAAAGCAATAATTTCACACTGGAGATTTATCATAAAAATGTTACATTTATTTATTGGTACATATATGTTTATTAAAAAATTAATTAATATAAAATGTTTATGGTTATGTTCAGTTTTATCTTCACCCTTTTGTGATTTCTACAAACTAATATAATAGGAGAATTAATATTGTGAAGATGATCTTGAGTCATTTTGGAAGTCAAAATGATTTCTAAAAAATAAAATACTAAATCTGGTTTAGTGTTGATTTTGTCTGTTAATTATTTAAAATTTCTAAGTATTAGTGTCTTTAAGGTAATTCTGTTGGTTAGATTATTACATTAACCTAAATATTTATTCCCTAATCATTTGAATAAATTTGTTTATTATCTTACATCTGATTATAAGAAGTTTTGAGGCAGCGAGTTGGATTTGAGACGAAGTTTGAATACAGTCTTTGGATTCAAAACTGACGAGTAATTGGACTGGACTGAATTCTAAGTGGAAAAATTAGTGGGACTACTTTATTACCTTTTCGTATAGTAGGTGTGTCACTGTCTGCAATCAGTTGCAAGCAGTCTTGGGTGACTGAAAAACAAAAATATATCATTTTAGTTACTTGAGTAGAAATAGTAAGGGAACTAAGATGACTGAGAACACAAAGCCACAAACCCATCCTTCCAGTGACGTGGAATCAATTATACTTTCTACCTAGCCTACATATTGTTCTTAAAACTACTTTAGGAAATTTGCCCACAGATTTTTAACATAACTTGCACTGGAAATAGAACATGTACTTGAAATTCATGTTTCAGAAAAACTCTATATGCTGTTGAGATATGTAGGTATATCATCTTTGTAGTTCAACCTAACTTGCTTTAAAACGTTATGCCAGCAAAGAAAGCAAGTTTAGTCATTGTCATTTATTTCTCAAGTCTATTGAATACATGAGCCAGTTAAACTATTAGATTATTCTCAAATAATTTTGTGTTTTAAAAAATCAAACACTAAATAGTGACTCATTAGTAATGAAAATATATTTCTACTAACATAACTGAAAATAAAAATAATTGCTAACATTTATTGAGCAGATATAAATCAAGGCAATCTCACAAAAATCCTAAAAATTACTTACTGGGAACTAAGTCTTTGAAAGTGTAAACAACTTGTTCAATCCCCAGAGGCGGAAAGTGACAGGGCCAAAATTTAACCACGCCCATTTCACTCTGGAGCCAAAATCAGGGATTTTGGTAAAATATTTTGGACGAAAAGAAAAAGAGAGATACAATGTCTTGTCAAAATAATATGAAGATTTCCCTGAGACTGCATAGTCAGTGAAGCTTCTGGGAAGCAGCAATTCACATCACATGTTACAGGCAGAATATTCCCATAAAATATTCAAGGGAATAAAGAACTATCCTGTTAAAAAAAGCAGAATGCCTTCAAGTAATAAACAAAATAAGTGCACCATTTTCAAGAAAAGAAAGAAAAGAAGTACATATCTGAAAGATAGGAAATGTAACCCTAGGTGAGCCCAGTGGGACGCTGCCTCAACATGGCCTGACAAGCGGTGCCATGTCCGCGCCCAGGATCCGAACCAGCGAAACTCTGGGCCGCAAAAGCGGAGCGCGAGAACTTAACCACTCAGCCACAGGGCCAGCTCCTAGTTCAGGTTTTTTATTACCCAGCAAGTATTTTATTCAAGTTGAAGTAATACTTTAAAAACATGCTTTTCAATGTATACATTTTAAGAGCTTGACACAGCAGAGAATTCCTGCTTCAGCTGATTAATTGAAAAATTTCTAATATTTAAAACATGGAATAAGAGATGCAATAATTACATGATATTCTGAAGCCGTGCAAATGCACAGGCCTAAAAAGCAGACCCTTAAAGGGAGCGATCACATGAGAAAACCTGTTAAAAATTTCCCTTGGTATTTAAAAGTGGAAATGTAATGTTAAAAACTACGATTCCTTTATAACCATGAAACTTTTCCAACACATATTTATGTTAATCTGATCATTTCCATAGGAGCAGAACATTTTGGTCTACTTTGTGACTCTTTTATTGATCTGTAAACAATGGTAGCCGCATCTGTACCACGGGGAAAACGTGACTCATCAGTGTGGTTAGTATGCAGAGCCTCTGCCGCAGAAAATATGCAAAAAGCATCTGAACAGCAGGAGAGTTGTGAATAAGGACAGCTTGAAAGAAAAGAGTAACAAAACATCCAAACCAGCTAAAGTCTGAAGGGTCCAACGTCTAGCGTAGCCATTTTAAATGCGTTGCTATTTTTGCAACAAATACTTCTTAAGAAATTGCTACTCATATGGCACCATGATTAATTCTGTGAGGGATGTGAGGGTCTTTCAGAGCATATAAAGCTCTAATCTTTCCTCTACACAGAAAAAGAAGAGGATGATGCTAAAAGTCAAAGTCATATTTCCAAATTTTCCATCTTTCCTTTGTCATACGTGTACATGTATACTGCAAAGATTAAATGAGATAATGCGTACGAAACATTTGGTACTATACCTGCTACACACTAAGTGCGAAATCGATCTTGGTGGTTATTATTAACAGCAGTGCTGGCATTATTGTCTTAATAGTACCGAATAATAAAAGGACACTGTGAGAGCTTGAAGACCAAATGAAGCTGATAAAGAGACCAAAGAAATACCAGAATCAGAACTTCCTACTTCAATTAACACTTTCCCTGACTGTTCCCCCAAATGCATTTAAACCTGGAAGACTCACATATTCTACTTAGACAGAAGGAGGTTTGTCCAAGTGGTGCCTGGACGCCACTGAGCTGATATGAAAGTGCCTGCGTTTTCATCTCCGCAGCCCAACTAAAACATGGCCACAACCGACATGTTGAAAAACAGTGGTCTATTCCGTCATGTGGTAGCAGGAATCTAACTTTTAGAAAAAAATACAGGGGGGCCGGCCCCACGGCCGAGTGGTTAAGTTCACATTATCCACTTCGGAGGCCCAGGGTTTCGCCGGTTTGGAGCCTGGTCGCGGACGTGGCACTGCTCACCAGGCTACCCAGAGGTGGCGTCGTCCCACATGCCACCATCAGAAGGACCTACAACTAGAATATACAACTAGGTACTGGGGGGCTTTGGGGAGAAGGAAAAAAAAAGAAGATTGGCAACTGATGTTAGCTCAGGGCCAATCTTTAAAAAAAGAGAAAATGTTTGGAGAGAAAAGTTTATTTCAAGAAACACTCGTCAGAAAATAAAATGGGATATTAAAATGACAGTTCATTAAGAGTATTTGTATTATACTCACTGGAGATAGTGCTACTCATTAATTTTCCTTATTCTAGAGAAAGCCACTGGGCTTCTCAAGGAGTTTTGTTGGGAATAAGGACAGGACTTTCCATCCTGGCCCCATCAGATACTGCACAGGTCCACCAACTTTATCAGTGTTATTTACCTCTTCACGTTTCAACTATTCCTTTTTAGGAAATTTGATATCTATTATCCACTTATCTCCGGTTCCGTCTTTTAGAACTCTCTTTGCAATTCAGAATAGATAGGATCTTGGACTACAGATTATTGCTCACAAAAAGTGGGCCAAAATTGCACAATATTGATTTTTAATATCTCCCAAAAGCATAGATATCCAACCCCAAGGGCTTGGAAAATGCACAGTCTAATGTACGAAACACAATAGTGATAATAATTGCAATATTAATTGATTGTGTTCAGTTTTCAAAATTCTTTCACACATCTTTCCCTCTAAGACAACTGAAGGGAATTATACAAGACTTTGAGAATAGTTTATCTTTTTAAGTAAGTGAGTCAATAGCATACATCAAAACCTTTCTGCATCTGACGGAGGGATACATATTTCTAAATATATATATTCTATATCAAAATGACATGTGAAACACAGATAATCTTGTTAAATATGTTTTTACAGCATAATAAAATTGACTCAAAATATTAAACTTTGTGGGAAATATTTCAAAAAATAAAATATTATACTGATGACAAATAGTTTACAAAAGACAATTCTTAAAAACTTTTAGAACAAAAATAATTTGCTCTTGCTCAATATTTGATATAATAAAATCCAACCAACTTCACAATTAGAACAGAATTCAAATATTTTCCACATGGAAAACACTTTGAGTTTGAAAGACACTGTTTTAAGTGTAGTATTCAAATACCATTTAATCAGGAAAAGAGATTTGAAAGTTTACATGATTGCTTATATCTATTGTATTATTTTCTGTACTGGAACTAAACCCTTTCAGATTGGAATCTGGCTTACAATACATTATTTCAACAAAGCTAAATCTCACAAAAACTACCATAAAAATGCAATTATTGCAGATTATGCATGGCTTCCAAGGGAAACATAGCACACCGTTTTCCCCATCACATTTGTCTTATCCATATGACATACACCTGCTAATTCTTCAGTTTTTCTCACTCATCTCATCCAAGAAGCTTCTTGCAAGCTCTTTAGTCTGGATGAGATGTCCTTCCTGCATTTTCCTTTCTCTCTTCTTTCTTCTGTCATTGTACTTATTGCACCACATGTTTTTAAAGAATGAGGACTCTGAAGGTGATGCCTCTCTTCCACTTCACATACCTTATCATTCAGGAGGTGGAGGTCATGACAAATGTAGGAGTTTGAGTTTTCTTGAACTATTTTTGAATAAATAATCAGTGGCTGAAAAGTTTAATTAGGAGAAATCTCTTAAAGATCTAAATATTGACTTAATGTTGGACATAGATTTATGAAGAGATGGAAGCAAGCATGATTTGGGGATAAACATTTCTACTGAAATGGAAATACAAGAACTTAGGGGTTGAAAACTGGATCATAAAGTTTTATTTGATCAGTGATAAGCAGTTTGCCTTGGGTGGTTTCTTACAAAACCAGTAGGAGTCAAGAGAGTTTTAAAAGGATTTATAGCGAGCTAGACTGAGAAGTATGTCTCTGACCTACCAGAAAATAGAATAAATTAGGAATTCTTAATCTTGAGAGGGCTCTGCCTGATATATGTTGTGCCTGAGAAAGATCATAGATGTGTCTGCCGGTAGAATGAGTTGTCACCAAGGGAGAATGAAAGCAAAGGTTCAGCTGTTGACTGGTCATAAGCATAGTACGAAGACGATTTGGTCTCAAATGCAATTATATAAATGGAGCATCCAAGATAAATAGAGAAGAAAAATTTTAAAGTTTGTGACTAATGAGTATATGTGTTTGAAGGAGAATTAAAAACTAATAATAAAAAGTTTTCCACTGGGGGGAATTCAGAAAGATGGTAGCACTATAATGGCCTTGAGAAAGTGAGAAAGCAGTGCTGGTTATTTGAAGGGCTTGAATAGGAGTTGATAAAATAAAATATAAATAACTATTGCTGATAAGAGTAAAGAAAAACATTTGAATTGAAGATTTTGTATTTGTATGTGTGTATGCGTAGAGAAAGAGTCTTAGGCATTAATTGGACATTGTCACGTCCAACACATAATGTAATTATTTTCTTTGTTTAAAATAATGTAGGAGATGTAAAATGGTGGCCCTTTACATAGCTTCATAAGCACTGAGTAAAACAAACCCAAAAAACAAAAAACCACCATCTTCATCTAACGTTTCATTTTACAATTGATCAAATATGTTAATTTAAAATGAACAATTTTATAGTTGAGTCATCATTTGCACAGGATATGTGTTTTCTTTTGCCATGACTTCTTTGCATTATTTTAAAATATTTCTCCTTGTTAACGATGTATACCAGAAGGCACTGGATATCAGTAACTTACCAGTGAAGAACATTAGCTTCATGACACAGCATGTAAACATGCCTGAAGTCAAGGAAGGTAAAACCAAAAATAGAAATACATCTGAATGTCTGGAGAAAGCTACCAATGAATTGTACAATCGGCTATTCCATCTTCAGCTTCCCCTTGGACATTTCTATCTAGATCCCATGGGGACCCCCAAACTCTACACGCACCAGATCTGTCTTCATCTTCCTCCCACACACTCACCTCTTACCGCTCTATTTTCTCTCTTAGTGGATACACAACTATCATTTGAGGTCCCCAAGCTGGAAACTTTATAAACATGCCTGACTCCTTCCTCCTCAATCTTGAAATCCAACTGATAATCAAGTTCTAATGCTTTGAATCTTTAACTTTTATTCAATTTAGATTTAATCTGTCATTCATCTCATTCAACAATTTTACTGAGCACTAAACTTATGTCATATGTTGTTCTGGGGATAGCAGAAAAAGGAGACACAATCCCTACCCCCATGGAGCTTACAATCTAGTGGGAGGAAGAGCTATGAATCAATATCACAAAAAACAGAATTAAGGTTGCAAGTGTGAGAGAGAGACAGGGCCCAGACATTGGCTCCAATCAGGAACCCTTTTCTGAATGATGACACTTGAACTAAAGTCAGAAGGAAGAAGGGGACAAAAACATTCCAGGCAAAATTAACAGTCGTGTGAATATACAAAGGCGGATGTTGGAGAGACTCAGTAAGTATGGCTGACGGGAAGAGCAGGACAATGATAAAAAATGATAACATGAGTAGCATGGTAGCCTAAGTTCAGATCTTTACTCTAACCGTTCTGGACAATTACATTAGCTTTCCAAGTTATGCCTCTTCTCTTTTCTACAAATCCTAGTCCAGCACTTGCATTTCCTCCAGGATTATCTTCCTATACCCCAATTTTATCTCGTCCTTTTAACATTTAAAATTCCTTCAAAGGGTTTCTCTTGCACACAAGACCGAAGGCTACCTTCACAGCCTCATGAACTCTACTCTCCCACCCCCAGTTGTACTTGAACACATCTTCTCAGAACAGGAGGTCATCTTCAAGCTTCCATGACTGTGTATCTGCCGTTCCATCTGGCTAAATATTGCTCACCTTTCCATCTGGTGAAACCCCATTCATCCTTCAGGGCTCAGATCAAATATCAACTCTTTCCCTGATCCTTCTAGCTAAATATTTGATTCCGCTACACTTTGTACATATATCTATTGACATTCATTCAACTATACATACTAATTGTTTCTATAACTGTCTTTCTCCCTGGACTGTGAGTAATTTGATATTAAGGACCATCATTCACAAATTTGCAAAGTGTCTGTTTTACAGCTGACTAAAAAAGAATATCTATGGAACAATTGAAAAAAAACAGTCTTCATAACAACATCCAACTTTTCCAAGTAATTCTTAACAACTCCATCCTTACATCCAACTTTATAACATATGTTAAATAAAGTTCAATTAATGCTTAGGGAAACTAGGTTCCATTAAAAAAATTTTTACATGATATCTGGACCCTCTAATAATAAATCTTTGGGTCCATGGTTATATGGAAAACATTTTACATAACAAATAATCCTCAACAATAAGGTTTTGAATTTTCATACATAGAACTGTAGCACGTTATTTTTAAAGGTAAGTGGTTGTGTATCATTTCTCTAAAATTTCTTACTATTTCCCAGAATCTCTAGAGTAGCAGACAGAAAAGATAAAGGATGAGCTGCAGTGTGACTTCACAACAAGTGTCAGGAGCTATCAGAGCAGTTATTTCCAGTTCCCCCTGTCTACCTCGGTCTAGCCATACAAGGAGGAGAGGAAAGCCTGAACTTGTAAAAACACTTCAATCAATCAACACTTGCAAAAATCCGAAAGTTTAGAAGAGCAAAGGGATAATGTAAGGTGTTGGCACGTGTTTTGCCTCTTCCTCCTACCACAAGAAGGCCTCTTCTTGCATGTTTCCTATTTCCCATAACCTGGGATACACTCTTCTCTTACTCAATTCTGTTCAACCTTCAAAACTCAACTCAGCTCTTCTCTACCATGGTCTACACAATATTTCAGTCTGTGATCTCCACGGCTAACATACTGTGATTATTATACTTAGATGTCCTTCTCATTGGTAAAGATATTAATGACAATCTGGACCTCTCCAGGACCCAATAATTTTTCTCAGGTGTGGTGTTTTACTTGAACACTAGGAATCTACAACTTGCATGGTTGAAAAAACTCAGAACTTATAGTCAATGGATAGTGAATTCAAACTTTAGTTCTCAAACTTAGATCTTGCAGATGGAACATACCAAATAACTTCATTTATGCCTCCCTTTTTCTGTATACTCTGGAGTGGCAACCTCAGAGCTTTGCACATTGGGTGCTTCCTCTATTTTGAGAAAAATCTGTTTCTTCTCTAATTCTTCAGAAATGAGAACACCATTTAAAAGAAAATCCCACCACAACAAAAGTACAGCTGCCCAATGTAGCTCTTTTAAGTAGGACTTGACCTATAAAAAGCATATCTAAACATTAAAATGAATATTGTCCATGCCTACAGAACTGTTAATGAGAACACATCCCTCAATATTGTGAATTTATTTTTAAAATACCTAGCCATGCCTGCAATATATATATATATATA